>NC_064868.1:126746348-127049959 GCF_024139225.1 Suncus etruscus | reverse complement strand
GCATTCAACACTTCTGACTAAGGATTAATATCCATATGTAAAGTATTGACAAAGATCCACAAAAATAAATTTAAAAATCTTATCAATATATGGGGAGGGGAAATGAACATTCACTTTTCAGAGGAAGACAAATGGATTGCCTATAGGCACATGAAAAAGTATTCACCATCACTTATTACTAGGGAAATCCAAATCTAGTCAACAATGAGATATCACCTCACACCAGTGAAAATAAATGCAAACATCAAAAATCATAGACGTAATCTGTGATGGCAGTGATGTGGTAAAAAAGGAACTCTCATCCTCTGCTGGTGGGAATGTTGTCTGAGCTGCCGTAGGAATCAGAAATTTTATTTTGGGTATCTATCCCCAGAAATTAAAAATCATTCATTCAAAAGAACATATGTACACCATTGTTCATTGCTGCAATGAGTACAAAAGCTAAGAAACTGGTTAGGTGTTTTTTTCTTGGTAAAATACAATTATATATTTTTAATAATAGAATATTATTGAAGGCATTCAAGCAAAGGTTAAGTACCATACCAGTTACACATACTGATAATCAGTAGCAATTTTAAAAATTATTAAGTATTTAACCTCTATGTTGAATAATCTATATGCATTATTATTTTAACTTAAAATCTCATTAAGTAGGTATTATTATCCTTATTATTTCTATGAAATATTGAGGTTAATTAAGAAAGGTTAAATTATTTCTCATGGTCACACAGGTGACCGTGTCATTGACACTCCAAATTCATAATCTAACATTATAATCTACTTCATGTAATCCTAATATAGAAATACAGGAATTCATTTCTCTACAAAACCCTAAGGATGGCAAGTACCCCTAGATAAGGTAATTTAGGTATTAGAATATAAAGGATTTGCAAAAATGCACCTAGGAATGAAAAATATACCAGGAAACAATAGGATACACAAATATCTGCCTGCTGCAACATGGGACAGGCAAGAGAAGAATATGACTATGGGTATGGATAAAAGTTAAATAGGGGGCCCGGAGAGATAGCACAGCGGCATTTGCCTTGCAAACAGCCGATCCAGGACCAAAGGTGGTTGGTTCAAATCCCGGTGTCCCATATGGTCCCCCGTGCCTGCCAGGAGCTATTTCTGAGCAGACAGCCAGGAGTAACCCCTGAGCACTGCCGGGTGTGGCCCAAAAAAAACCAAAAAAAAAAAAAAAAGTTAAATAGGAAACTGTCCGAAGTTTAGTTTGTATTTTAAGGGTGCATTCTGATAGCTATGCAAGATATCTCAATCTCTGATATTCATGTACATATATAATGCTACTGTGCTTATTACTAACTGTTCTTTAATCTCACTGTCAGCAACAGTTCACTGGTTGGGATCCTGCAGACCTGTGTGAAAATGATACTGTATTGAATAAATGACCTGCCTATGAAACCACTGATGGCTGCCCAGGTGACCTAAAGAGTGGACAGCCCATTGTACTTGCCTGTCTTATTATACTCATTATTCTCCTTATGAAACTGTCTCATGTATATATCATATAAATATGTTTATACATATATTATTTGTGTATTTATAGAACATTGCAAAAACAACTCTTTTTCTTTTGTGGTCAGACCTTATGAGGCTCAGGGCCTACTCCTGGTTTTATATTCAGGAATCACATCTGGCCTTGCTTGGGGGACTAGTGCTGTAACCAGTGTACTATCTTTATAGCCCAGGAAAAAAACCTCTAATCCATTGAGCAGATTAATAAAAGCTCTCAATTTCAAAAGTAAAAAAATAAATGAATTCAACATAAATGTTTTCAAATTCAGACTGAGAACTAATTTTTATGTTTCTCTTGAACACCACTATTCATCACAGCACTCTGTACAATAGCTAAGAGTTAGAATCAACCTAAATGTCCAAGATAGACAAGTGGATAATAAAATGGACTACCACAGATCTGTAAGGAATGATGAAATCCAGCCACTGGCTGCAATATAGATGGAACTAGAAGACTTTTTTTATTTTTTGGTTTTGTTTTTGGGCCACACCCATTTGACGCTCAGGGGTTACTCCTGGCTATGCGCTTAGAAATCGCTCCTGGCTTGGGGGGACCATATGGGACACAGGGGGATCGAACCGCGGTCCATTGTACGCTAGCGCTTGCAAGGCAGACACCTTACCTCTAGCACCACCTTCCCGGCCCCGGAACTAGAAGATCTTATGTAAATAAAGTAAGCCAGAAGAAGGATACATGCAGAATGATCTCATCTATATTTGGTGTTTAGAATTACTGCATGAAAATTTGCAATGACCTAAATGGGAGCAGTCAAGACCACTCTAGCCTCCAGAAATAGTGAAAAGAAGGAAAGAAATTGACTAGAGAAGGAGAAAGAGACATGTGAAATGATAGGGGATAGGGGCTAAGGATTCTTGGTTGCATTATTGGTGGTCAGAAGGACAGAACTAAATATTCAAGCCTGATTCAAAATCAATGAAATCATGAGACCCAAACTTTAACAACCAAACTTAAAAAGGTGCCTATTATGATGGCAGGCTGGAGCATGGGTTGGACTCTAGAAATATTGGAGGGAGGTTGATAACTGATGATGGGATTGTCCTGAAATATTGTATATCTAAAACTCAACTACGAATAACTTTGTAAATCGCAATAGTTTAAATAATTTTTTAAACTTTTGCTTGACAAATAGGTTTAATTAAGTCTATTATGCTAACTATGGTAGCATTTTATAGCCTGAAAACTTGAACTGTAAGAAAAATCAATGACTTCAATTGTAAAGTAAAAAGCCGAACTGTAATTTTAATTTAGAAAGATAGGGGTTTATACAGCATCTAAAAAATAGAGTTCAAGAATTGCTTATCATTTAGAGGTAACATTTCTTATAATAGTTTAGTATTAAGCATTTTAAACCCAGAGAATATTGCAAAGAAGTATTAGAAAATTAAGCTGTCAAGTCTTAATGTTTTGTTATATATTAACTTCAGATTTTAAAAGATAAATAGAAAATTTTAGGCACAGTTAAATTTCCCTGTGAACTTCTTTTCCTACTTTCCTTCTCTGGACGTAATTATTGAGAAATAAGAAATCTACTCTACTCTCTGAATACTAATTAATAAAATTACCTACCCTGCCTTATGTATATGTTACTCTCTAAAGTAATATGACTTTTCTTCCAGAATATTCCTACCAAAGCACATGATTTCATTATTCACTATAGGAACTTTATTATCAGCACAGAATCCATCTGATCTGGTATAGTTATTGTAAAAGGGGAAATCACATATTGGTAAGGGAAACAAAAGCAAGTATAAATAAATGTGACTATATCAAACAAAGTTTTCTGTGCAGTTAAGGAAGCCTGCATCAAAATACAAAGATATGCTATACTGAATAGGAAGAGGCACTTTGCACAGCACTCCTCAGACAGGTAATAAATATACAAATGATAAACATACTCATAAAAATCAACAATAAAAAATAAAAATAAAAAAATTAAATAGACATTTGTATACTAAGACATAAATGGTCAATAGTCACCATACACATTCATTATCTCTTTCTTTCTATGAACATTTTTGCATTCACAGATTCAACCATGGGTGTGGGTTAGTTGAATACCAGGATAAGAAACTCCATATACAAAAATACTGCTTAAAAATTATGCTAAGACTTTCAAACTCACAACCTACATATAACTGAATTGAAATAATATATATTTTTCTATAGCAGTTTTGGGTTATAGGAATCAAAGGGCTTAATATATGCAAGGTTAATGTTCTACTATTAATGCTCTACCCTGCCACTAAATTTTCTATATTTTAGTTGATGTATGTTCTTTCGTTCTTTTTTTTTTTTTTTGGTTTTTGGGCCACATCTATTTGATGCTCAGGGGTTACTCCTGGCTATGCACTCAGAAATCACCCCTGGCTTGAGGGGACCATATGGGACGCCGGGGACGGAACCGCGGTCCGTCCGCTACGCTAGTGCTTGCAAGGCAGACACCTTACCTCTAGCGCCAACTTCCCAGCCCCATGTTCTTTCATTTTTATATGTATCTTACACATAAAGTGTTAATTAGATTTAATTTTCCAATTGTATTTAAAAAAGGGGTTTTATAGGATGTAGTCTGCCTAGGTATATTATTAGAACTGCAAATCTATTTGGATATATTGCACTTATCATATTACTTCTTTTGTTAATTTTGTATTTTATTTGAATATATGCTACCCTTCTCAATTTAATTTGGCTGTTTATATTTTAATTAATTTTAGACTTAATTCAATAGCTCAAATTTGTATACAATATTTACGTTTTATTGAATTCAAATATTTTTAAAATTGGTGGTTTGAGGATGTGGCTCTGTGGTAAAGTGCCTGTATTGAAGGCATGGCTCACGATTATTTTTAGTCCATAATTTTGATCCCAGAGATCAAAATGCCAAATGATCTCTAATAGCACCACCAGTTATGACCCTCAGTGCTATAATAAATGTGTCATTTCTGATGAACCACAATTAAGTTTGTGTGAATACTAAAACTATAGTGTGTGACCCACAGTGAGTACTGTAAAGTGTAATGTGGTACTAAAATCAAATGGGTGTGACCCCAGGTCAATTATATCAGCTTCATTTTGACCCTGATAGAAGGGAATCTCTTTCTAGAAAGTATCTAGGCCATAACTGAACTACTATATCCCACCAACAAGAGGCAATTGCTTGATTTTCTGGGGCTAATAGAATATTTCAGACTGGGTAGAGTGGGTATGTATCATGGTTAAGTCTTTATAGACGAGTCCCTCAAAAATGGGAATAAACCAGAACCCCTATCTTGGTGACAAGAGCAAACTATAGATTTGAAAGAAGAATTTTTGAGGGCCCTAGTCATAGCATCAGTGCAACAGTAAGGTGCTTGCCATGCCTGCTGCTGACTCAATTTCGAATCTTGGTATTTTGTATAGTCTCCTGTGCAACGCCAAAAGATTCCTGATTTTAAAGCCAGGAGTAATCCCTGAGCACCACCAGGTGTAATCCACCAAACAAAAACAAAACAACAAAATTACTAAAAAAAAAAGTTGTTCAATGTCCTTTCAATTATTTACTGAGCAAAAGGAGTGATAATAAACCTTAGAGTCTATCAACTGGCCTTCAGGGCATTTATTTTGGAATAATAGAGGATAAGGAGGGTGACAGATTATTTAGGAAAGGTCTTGTCAACACACTCAATAAAAATAGCATCTAAACAGAATTTGGACAGCCCCTAAGGAGCCTTATACCTTCCTAGAGACGACAGGGTCACATAAGTTTACTAACAACTAGCTTTTAAAATGCCATCTGTTCAGGCTTGAAAACTTGGTCCTATCCCATTGCTAAAGTAATCAACTTGACACAGAACAGCAGAAAAGATGCTGAGCTCAACTTTTAGGCAATCCTGATGTTATTTGCTATTCTGTGGGGAATATTTTTGTCTTTAGGCAGGTGGGCTAAAATGTCCCTTTCTGATGTTATTGAGTCCAATGAACCTCCTCATGAGACCTCAGCCCAATTTGGTGGCCCTAAGTGGACAGCTCCACTATTTATACTGACTTTATACCATGCTGGCTCTTTAGGCCTTTGTTAAAAATTCCCCCTTTAAATATGATTCCCAATTTTTAATTAATACATTTTAAAATGAATTACGTTAGATACACAATTACAAAGTTCATGACTGTTTTTTAGTCATACAATTCTTTGTATGAGTTTTAGCCATACAATATCCCAACACCCATCCTTTCACTAGTAGACATTTCCTGACACCAATGTCCACAATTTTCCTTGAGTCTTTTTTCTGCCCCAATGTACCAGTGCCTGACTCTATGGCAGACTTGCCTTTTCTCTCTTTCTCTCTCTTTTCTGTTTAGACACTGTATGGCTTGCAATATTTTACTGAAGGAATATAATGCATATCCCTATTTCTTCTTCCACCTAGTTCTTATCTAGAATGATCATGTCAAAATCTCATTGACAGAGTTGTCCCTTATCTGCCCTAATTGTACTCCCCACTATTGCAAGATTTTTACAGTCTTAGAGGTCATTCATATACTTCAGGAGATTCCAGTATTACATTGTAAAATATATGAAAGAAGAGATGAGACAAAAAATGGAAGGGCATATCAAACTGCTTGAACATTCATCAAAGGTGCATTATTAGTACAGACCCATGTTGTTCGCCATGCAACCAAGTCTCAGTACTTACTCCTAAGAGTAAAGACAATGGGCATAACGTTAAAGGTATGCCTTAAGTTCTATTTTTTGGGAGGGTTGCTTTGTTTTGGTTTGAAACCATGCTACAATTAGACACCTCAAATAAATTATATTAAATCAGAAATTCCTTTATTTTCTCACTCTATAAAATATTTGCTTCAGCTCTTTTACTCTTAAAGATTATTTGCCAATAAAAGAAGCCTTCATACTTCAATCTAACTCCCTTCCAACTCATCTATATTAATTCCTCCATCTTTCCCTCAAATGAAAGTCCCCAAGAGGTTGTACACTGGACTACAACACAATCTGTGCAGTGACTATCATTTCCTCAGTCACAGAGGAAGTATATTAAACCCCCTTAAAAAGTCACACATTCTTACCAACCTAATGATATTTCCTTTTACTCCTAAAAAACACATTACTGTTTGGATTTCAAGAAAGACAAATTCATTATCAGCTTTGAATGCTCAGGCTGCTGGGTTGGCTACTCCAGGGAATTTTAAACTGACTTCAGCTCCATTCCAGCTACATTTAAAGAGTCAAACCTCACATTTCTCTTAGGAAAACACTCCCAATAGAGCCCACATCCCTTCCTAGCCTATGAATTTTGTAACACCACTGACCTTAGCCCAAAGGCCTAGTTTGGCCAAGAGAATCCCCACCAATTTCCTTTACTGCCTGTTTCTCTTCAAAGCTTGCCTTGACTTTAAACAGTCACTGACTAAGAGTGATTTTGCTTTTGCCTGAAAAGTATATAAACAGGCTGGACAAAGGCTCTGGGTCTTTTGCCTCTGTCCTGTTATGGGCACGGACTAGACCCTGACTGGCCAGAAATACAGAACTTGCTAGAGCATTTGCTGGGGCATCAGTCTTTTCATATCTCTGCATCAGGCAGCTAGATTAGGACGTCTGGGCCTTTCACCTGTAAGCACTACAGGGGATATGTGAAAAATTTATAGAATTTACCACAAGCCTGTTTGTGTGTGTGAATAGGAAAAGAATATCTAAATAATTAAGTCATTTTGCATTATTTCCTATACATATGACATATATTTCTGTTATATACCAGATAGAAATTTTTCTTCGTTTAGGGCAGTGGTCCTGAAACTATGGCCCGCGGGCCACATATTGTATTTGTATCTGTTTTGTTTCTTCACTGCAAAATAAGATCTATGCAGTGTGCATAAGAATTCGTTCATAAGTTTTGTTTTTACTATAGTCAGACCCTCCAGTGGTCTGAGGGACAGTGAACTGGCCCCCTGTTTAAAAAGTTGGAGGACCCCTGGTTTAAGGCTAGACTTAGCAGAAATCAGAGCTTATTCCTGAATATGTGCTTTGGTTCACTCTTTGGAGGCTCAGGGGACTATATATGGTGGCAGGAATTGAACGGGTTTGACCACATGCAAAACAATTGCTTTACCCACTGTTCCATCATTCTGGCCTATATCGGATAGTTTAGATAATATATTGTTACCATTCTGCATTCTAATTTTCCTCTTATAAGTTTATTTTATTTTATTGTTCTTGGGTTACACTGACATAACTGCTATGAAAGGGCTTGTCCCTTTAACATGACCCCCTGGTAACTGTCACAGGCAGTTGCTGGGGGGATATATAAGCCCCCAGATTGATGTGGGGGCTGCGGTTGTTACTGTTACTGCCTGATGTTTCACTGAGATGTTTCTTCCAGACATTGGCTACATTTCCCAGATGGATTCACTGGAAAAGCTGCTGGCTGTTTCTGCTACCTAGTAGCATCTGCATTTCCCTCTCTCTAGTCCCCTCTCTCTCTCTCTCTGAATATTTGCTTCAATCCCACCCCCCCTCTTTCTTTTTCGTCCTCCCTCCCTCTTTGCTTAGGGGTAGGCTGTAAGGTCCTTGGCCTCCATACACTGTCAGTTCCCTCCTTAAACCTGGTTTCCAGAAAACCTTTCTCATCCAGTTGTGCCTTTTAGGCCTCTGGCAAGTGGTGGCCTCTGGCAATTGTGTTGCTCTTTGTCTACTAAGGAACCCAAACAAAATTTAAGTATGACAGCTGATGTCTTATCAAAGATCTTTTCCCTTGTCATTTTTAAACACTAGCTCCTTTAAGCTTTTTTAGTTGCTGATCTTGAGTCTGCATGGCTTAGTATTTAGCCAAAAATGTTCCAAGGTTTGATTAAACTGCCTTTACCCTGTTTAAATATATCATTTGCTAACTTTGAATATGTGTATGAAATAGGAAAACATTCAAACTTTAAACTAATTTTAAGTATGCTCTACCTTTTATTGTTGGTTTCTTCTTGAATCTTTGTTTTTATATAGGCATTATAGGTCAGGTATCTATGTGTATGTGACATATGTCTACATATATTGGGTGTACAATATTGTTGATTAAAATATAAAATATAAAGAGTCTACGAGTTGGGTGAGGCCTCCCCAGACACTGTGTTTCTAATCCCTTAGGTGGACAGGTCTGATGAAGCAGGGAAGGGGTGGTGGTGGTGGAAATATAATACAGAGCAGTCACAAAAGGACACCTTCCCAGAATGCCATTTCTCACCTCAGGAATAAGCTGAAGCCATTGTTTCTTCAGAAACATTCTATGTGGCATTTCTTCCCTCCCCCCCACCCCACTGTGGACTGTTGCTTGATACTGGGTTCAGCTCTCTAAGAGATCCTCAGTTTGAGGACAGTACCTGATCCCTGACTTCTGTTAACCATTTCTCAGACTCCATAAGACCATGGTTCAGGATGAAACTATGCTCTGGATTTTATCTCCCACCCCTGACTATCTCAGAAGACTTAATGGAGATATCTATATTTCGTTTGTATATTTTTGTAGAGACATCTCATTAGTAGCTATAATACTTAGTGTTTATTTCCATAGAAGTAGCTTCCCTCATCCCTTTTTTGGATCAGCTTCATAGGTAATTCTAGTATAAAAGTCTTCCTTGGGATCTGAGGTTTTACCCCCATATACACCAGGAATATCATAAGCCATTGATCCTTTTTGCATAGGCACACTAAAATGGGGAGATCAAAAGTATAGAAAGAAGTTCTTATCATAGGGATAAAAACCCATAAATTTTATAGTGCAGGGGTGCCTTTAACCCTGAACATTTGTCACGGGGAATTGACTAGGCTTCAATTGATCATACATCGACCTTCTAACCCCGAACCTCGAATCTCATTCTTAGAACTGAGATGGTTTTCTGTACCAGCACCAAGAATCAAACTCTCCCAAGGGGAGGCCAAGTGCCACCACAGCACCAACTTACTCCAAGATAGGTTCATATGACACCTTGATGACTAGAAAACAGCAACAACCTGCTCTATGATAAGTTTCCCTGCCTCACCACCTATTGGTGAGATCAAATCAGAAGATGCTCTGCAACACCCTAGCTTTGACATAGGATCTGTGCAAAAACCAAGATCTCTAATAATGGAAGACTGACTAATGACAACCATGACTGAGTAGAACTTTTCCTGGAACCATAAAGACCTGGGGGTTGGGCAACTAACATGCCTGGAGCCTGTAGTAGGTCTTATGACAGTATGTTTCATGGGTAGAGATATCCTGTTTTATTAGGCCATGGGTATTTCCTTTCTAATATCCTCAACATTTACTGCATCTATAAAAAAAGTCACACCTGTCACCCTTTTTAAATTTTATTTATATTTGTATCTTCTAGATAGGGACACTTGCCTTTTTCACAGAACCTTTGAACATGAATCACTTTGTTTTACATCATATTTTTACATCTTTGTACAAACTGAGAAAAGAAAAAAAAGTGAATAGGACCCAGAGGCCAAGTGGTCTCAGTGCATTCATTGGGTGGGGGAAATGGTCAGAACTAAATATCCAAGCCAAAGACAATGACAATAAAATCAAGAGACCCAAACTATAACAAGCTAAACACAGAATGGACCTGTTACACTGGTAGATCTGGGACTATGGGTGGAGATATGGGATGGATGCTGGGAATCCTGGTGGAGGGAGGTCAATACTGGTGGTGAGAATGGACCTAATTCACTGTCACTATATGCCTGAAATAAAACTGTGAAAGACTTCTAATTCACAATGGTCTCAATAAAAAATTTAAAAATAATAAATAAATGGGTTATCATCTGAAATCCATTATTTCATTCAAATTGACAATAAAATTAGCCATTATAAACAGGCAAGAACAACATAGAATTGTTCTGTTCTTACCTATAGTTCAGAACTTTTCAGTTTGTTGGGTCAACTTCCAGTGTGATAATATTGTTTAATAATTTTCTTAGCGGGGCAGAGAGACAGCATAGTGTTAAGACATGTGTCTTGCACACGGCCAACACAGGACAGACCTCAGTTTGAATCCAGGCATCCCATATGGTACCTGAAGCCTGCCAGAAGTGACTTCTGAGCACAGAGCTGGGAATAACCCCTGAGCACCACCGGATGTTACCCAAAAACCTAAACAATTTTTTCTTAGCATTTCAGTTTCTATGTATATAGGCATAAATTTGCTCTAGTATGGAGTTCCTTCATCAAGGTAAAATATACTCTTCCAATTGAAGGACACAGCCCTTGATAATTGCTAATGTAAGATTTTATATATTCTTACTATTTTACAATATAATCCATGACTAAATATATATGGGAAGTGATATTTAATACAAGATGCATATCAGTTTTAATAAACATTTTTCTGATGTGATCTGAACCTAGATATAAGTAAAAAGCATCTGTTAGAACAAGGGAAAAGAAGGTCATCTATGTGGTACAGGTAAAAAATGAGAACTTAGAAAAGAGACAGGTCGCCATAGAGATAGAACAGTGGTTTGGATTATTTGCATGCAAAAAATCAGGTTTGTGATAATGTACTACCAGGAGCAACAACCAAGCACAAAATAGGAAGTAACCTCTGAACACCGCCACTGACTGTGACACATAACACATAAAATGAATCAGCAAATAAATAATGTAAATAATTTTGTTTTAAAAATAAGGTGATAAAACATAATATGTATGGAATTTAATTATATTCAATTCTGAAGGTATCTGTTGACCTTGATAATTTTTCAATTGCTTTATAATACCCCCCAAATTAAGAACAGACATATGTTTTGCAAAATGTATTTTTAGGGTAGGGGTCACATGCAGCAGTGCTTGATGGACCATGTAGATCCTGAATTCGAAATATGGACTAATTGTTCAAGTCATCTCCCTGGCCTAAAATGCCTTACTATAATGTCAATAACACATATGTGTTAAGTTAAAATAATAGACACTAGTTACAACCATCTAAGTAGTACTTAAGATTATATTTGTTGTTACATAAAAATGAAGCTTATCCTATGTTCCTCACAGTACTATTTACAATAGGCAGAATTGGAAAACAACCCAAATGCCTGAGAACAGATGAGCATATAAATAAACTGTGATCCATCTACACAATGGAATACTATGTGGCTATTAGGACAAATGAATCGATGAAATTTTTTTCAATTTGCTTATACGTGGATAAGTATATATGGAGAGTATCATTCTGAGAGAAATGAGCCAGAGGGAGAGACATAGACATAAAATGTTTAAACTCATTTGTGGAATATAAAAAGGGCAGTATGGTAATAATATTCATACAATACAGATGAGGTCCAGATGAGTCCATGTAAGAAACCCAAGACAAATAGCTGTATAGTGTAGTTAGGGCCTAGAAAGAACCTCTATGACGATGATAGTTGAAATTGCTCACTGTAGATAACAACTGGTTGCTGAGTGGAGATAAAGTTATATGCATGATACCTCTTCAAAACAGCAAACCACAGTGGGGGGAAGAGAATGAGATGAAGATAGAGAGAAGAAAATGTCTGCCCTAGAGGCAGGCAGGGGAGCTGGTGGGGATGGCCTGGAGGGAAACTGGGGCACATTCTTGCGTGAAGATGTGCACTGGTGAAGGGTGTTGTATGGGACATTACTGAAACTCAATCATGAACAGCTTTGTAATTGTAGGAAAAAAACTGTATTATGAACAACCTTGTAAATAACAGTGCTCATGTCATTTTATAAAATCAAATAAAATTAAACCTATATATACAAGAAACAAAATCAAGAACACTGAAAACCTGAGATCTAAGCTGCAAGTGTCTGTCAAGTTGGCAAGCAGGGGATGGGGTGGGAGTGGGGACTGGAGTATGGGAACACTCTTGAGGGGAAGAGAGGAAGTTGTCACCATTGCTAGGATTGGTGTTAAAACATTATATGCCCCAAACCAACCTATAAATAGCTTTGAAAATCAGAGTTCTTTATTGAATAAAACATTTTAATATTTAAATAACAGTATTGCAAACCACAGTGCTTAAAAAGAAATAATGGGGGGAAAGATATATATATACATATATATATTACTAAAATCAACAAGAAATACAACTTTGTAACTGCCTATCTACTGTCAGTAAAATAATAATTATTTATATAAAAAAATGAAACCCAAACTCCAATATGTGAACTAAATGTCTGAACCCACCCAATAGAAAAGACCGGGTCTGAGGCACTGGCACTACCAATACTGCAGACACTCATAATTCAGATTTTCTGAATTTCATTTATATAAACAGTATCCTGACGCAGACATTCTAGAAAAGAGGCTGCTGGGGGTTTATGTAATGAAAATCACACCTAGATGCTTATACTCCAACTAGTTAACTCAGGAGATTTAATTTACTAAAATCAAATGATTTACTTTAAATGGTGACTTATATAATTTATAAGATAGACCTTAATAAAGATGTTAGAACAGCCAAGCAACTAAAAAAAAGCACAATTCTCAAGTTATATAGATTTTAAAACAACATAGGATATAAAATATCATTACAGAAAATGATAAAATATCATTTTGATCCCAGGGTAGAGAATATAGGGAAAAGAAATAAACAGAGTGGAGGGGTAAATGATATAGGTAGACTAATGCTTTTAAGGAAGGACAGACAAAAAATTCAAAACACTGCGTCAACTACAGTAAATTCATCAAGCTCAAACTTTAACAATCAAACTTAAAAAGGTGCCTGTAATGAGAGCAGGCTGGGGGTGGGGAGGTGGGAACTGGGGAAAACTCTCAGAACATTTTTGGATAGAATTTGACACTGATGAGGGGATTAGGGCTGAAATATGTCTAAAACTCAACTATGGATAACTTTGTAAAACAATACAGTAGGGCCCCACTGGGCAGGCTTCAACAAGTGGTGTTGGCACAACTGGCTAGCCACTAGCAAAAAATTGAACTTAGACCCCCAGCTAACATCATGTACAATGTAAAATCCAAATGGATGAAAGACCTCAATAGCAGACCCGAAACCATAAGATATATAGAACAACTCATAGGCAAAACACTCCAGAACATTGAGACGACAGGCATATTCAAGGAGGAAACTGCACTCTTTAAGCAAGTGAAAGCAGAGATTAACAGATGGGAATATATTAAGCTGAGAAGCTTCTGCACCTCAAAGGAAATAGTGCCCAGGATACAAGAGCCCCCCCCCACTGAGTGGGAGAAACTATTCACCCAATACCCATCAGATAAGGGGCTAATCTCCAAAATATACAAGGCACTGACAGAAACTTACAGGAAAAAATCTAATCCCATCAAAAAATGGGGAGAAGAAATGAACAGACACTTTGACAATGAAGAAATACAAATGGCCAAAAGACACATGAAAAGGTGCTCCACATCACTAATCATCAGGGAGATGCAAAACAAAACAACTATGAGGTACCATCTCACACCCCAGAGAATTGCACACATCACAAATGAGAACAATCAGTGTTGGCGGGGATGTAGAGAGAAAGGAACTCTTATCCACTGCTGGTGGGAATGCTGTCTAGTTCAATCTTTATGGAAAGCAATATGGAGATTCCTCCCAAAACTGGAAATCAAGCTCCCATACAATCCAGCTATACCACTCCTAGGAATATACCCTAGGAACACAAAAACACAATACAAAAATCCCTTCCTTACATCTATATTCATCGCAGCACTATTTACCATAGCAAGACTCTGGAAACAACCAAGATGCCCTTCAACAGACGAATGGCTAAAGAAACTGTGGTACATATACACAATGGACTATTATGCAGCTGTCAGGAGAGATGAAGTCATGAAATTTTCCTATACATGGATGTACACGGAATCTATTATGCTGAGTGAAATAAGTCAGAGAAAGAGAAAGACACAGAATGGTCTCACTCATCTATGAGTTTTAAGAAAAATGAAAGACATTCTTGCAATGACAATTTTCAGAGACAAAGAGAGGAAGGCTGGAAGTTACAGCTCACCTCATGAAGCTCACCCCAAAGAGGGATGAGTTTAGTTAGAGAAATAACTACATTGTGAACTGTCCTAATAATGAGAATGTATGAGGGATATAGAAAGTCTGTCTAGACTACAGGCGGGGGTTAGGTGCGGAGGAGGGAGATTTGGGACATTGGTGATGGGAACCTTGCACTGGTGATGGGTGGCATTATTTACATGACTGAAACCCAAACACAACCGTGTATGTAATCAAGGTTTTCAAATAAAAAAAACTTTAAAAAAAGTGTATACATTTCTACTCACCATTTTTCAATGTGGTTCGATCTTTTCTTGATAAGTTCTATCAGTACCTTGTATATCTTAGATATTAACCAGTTATGAATGTTGCCCTGGTAATGGGTGGTGTTCTTTACATGACTGAAACCCAAACACAGTCATATATGTAATCAAGGTTTTTAAAGAAAATAAAATATATTTTAAAAATTCTAAAGAATTTCTGGTATTAGAAAGAGCATTCTATTCCTAAGATTGAACTATACAGTATTATAGAATAAATATTTTATTGTAATAAAAAAAAGAATAAAGAAAGTTACAGATGAGCTCTACATTTCTGAAATTATGCATGCTATTAAATGTTGTAGGCATAAAAAAGTAGATTTATTTATTATTTATAATAGGATTCTAATTCCATCATGCCTTTCATAAATAGGTTAATTTCTAAAGTAACATGTGTTACCTTCATTAACATAAAGCAGTGTAATATATTTCTTGAATTAAAATGTTTTCAAATCGTAATTGTTGATATAATGTATTGTTTTTAATTTTACTTGCCTTTTATTATGTTAAACAGTGCCAATCACAGCAACTTTTGAACACAATGTAAAGTGGCAATGATATATATTTTAATAAGGATTACATATATTTTTATTATTTTAAATTTTTAACTTTTATTTTTTTATATTTTATTTAAACACCTTGATTACATACATGATTGTGTTTTGGTTTCCGTCATGTAAAGAACACCACCCATCACCAGTGCAACATTCCCATCACCAATGTCCCAAATCTCCCTCCTCCCCACCCGACCCCCGCCTGTACTCTAGACAGGCTTTCTATTTCCCTCCTACATTCTCATTATTAGGATAGTTCAAAACGTAGTTATTTCTCTAACTATACTCATCCCTCTTTATGGTGACCTTCATGAGGTGAGCTGTAACTTCCAGCTCTTTTCTCTTTTGTGTCTGAAAGTTATTATTGCAAGAATGTCTCATTTTTCTTAAAAACCATAGATGAGTGAGACCATTCTGCATCTTTCTCTCTCTCTCTCTGACTTATTTCACTCAGCATAATAGATTACATGTACATCCATGTGTGGGAAAATTTCATGACTTCATCTCCTGACAGCTGCATAATATTACATTGTGTATATGTGCCACAGTTTCTTTAGCCATTCGTCTGTTGAAGGGCATCTTGGTTGTTTCCAGAGTCTTGCTCTGGTAAATAGTGCTGCAATGAATATAGTTAGGTATAAGGCATTACATTGAGAAAGGTTCCTTTCATTCCCATTTTGCTGAGAGTTTTGATCAAGAATGGTTGTTGGACCTTATCAAATGATTTCTCTGCATCTATTGATATGATCATGTGATTTTTATTTTTCTTGTTGTTGATATGTGTATTATGCTGACAGATTTATGGATGTTAAACCATCCTTCCATTCCTGGGATGAAACCTACTTGATCGTAGTGGATAATCTTCTTAATGAGGCATTGAATCCTATTTGCCAGGATTTTGTTGAAGATCTTTGCATTTGCATTCATATTGGTCTTTAATTTTCTTTTTTTTTAATTTTTTTAAATTTTTTTTAATTTTCTTTTTTCATAGAATCTCTGTCTGGTTTATGTATCAAGGTAATGTTGGCTTTCTAAATGCTATTTGGAAGTGTTTCCATTTATTTGATTTCCTGAAAGAGTTGCCAGGATTGGTAGTAGTTCCTCTTGGAAAGTTTGAAAGAATTCATTAGTGAATCCATCTGGGCCTGGGCTTTTGTTTTATGGGCAGATATCTGATTACCATTTTAATTTCCTCAATATGATGGGGGTGTTTAGATATGCTACATCCTCTTCCTTCAACCGTGGAAGATTATAAGAGTCCAAGAATTTATCCATTTCTTCCAGGTTTTTATTGTTAGTGGCATAGAGTTTCTCAAAGTAGTTTCTGATTACCCTTTGAATCTCTGCCATATCAGTAATGATCTCTCCTTTTTCATTCCTAATACGAGTTATCAAGTTTCTCTCTCTCCTTCTTTGTTAGTTTTGCCAGTGGTATATCAATCTTGTTTATTTTTTCAAAGAACCAACTTCTGCTTTCCTTGATCTTTAGGATTGTTTTTTGGGTTTCCACTTCGTTGATCTCTGCTCTCAGCTTTGTTATTTCCTTCTGTCTCCCTATTTTTGGATCCTTTTGTTTAGCACTTTCTAGTTTTATGAGCTGCATCATTAAGCTCCTCAGGTAAGTCCCTTCTCCCTTCCTGATGTGTGCTTGCAATGATATAAAATTTCCACTCAGTACTTCTTTTGCTATGTTGCATAAGTACTGCTTTTGCTGTGTCCCATAAGTTCTGATAGTTTGTGTCTTTATATCATTTGTTTCCAGGAATGTTTTTATTTACTCTTTGATTTCATCTCACGGCTACTGGTTATTAAGTATGAGGCTGTTTAACTTCCAGTTGTTAAAGTGTTTCTTCTGAGTCCCTTTAGAATACACATATAATTTTATAGCCTTGTGGTCAGTGAAGGTAGCCTGCAAAATTTCTATTCTATTGATATTATAGAGGTATGTTTTATGTGCCAGCATGTGTGTACATGTACATTGGAGAAGAATGTGTATCCAGGTTTCTGGGGATGGAGTGTCCTATATATATCCACTAGGCCTTTTTCTTTCATTTCTCTTCTCAGGTCTAATATATACTTGTTGGGTTTCAGTCTTGTTGACCTATCCAGTATTGACAAAGCTGTTTGAGGTCCCCCACAATTATTGTGTTGTTATTGATATTATTTTTCAGATTTTCAACAATTGTATTAAATATTTTGGTGGACCCTCATTAAGTGCATATGTGTTTAGGAGAGTTATTTCTTCCTGCTCTACATACACCTTGATTAATATAAAATATACATCTTTGTCCCCTGCAACCTCCCCTAGTATAAAGTTTGCATTATCTTATATTAGTATGGCCACTCCAGCTTTTTTATGGGTGTTGTTTGCTTGGATAATTTTTCTCCAGCCTTTTATTTTGAGTCTATGTTTGTTCTGATTATTCAGGTGCATTTCTTGTAGGCAGCAGAAGGTTGGATTAAGTTTTTTGATCCATTTAGCCACTGTGTCTCTTAATTGTTGCATTTAGTCCATTGACATTGAGAGAAAGAATTGTCCTGGGATTTAATGCCATCTTTACATCGAAGTTTAGTGTGTCTGTTGGTCAGTTTTTTCTTAAATTAGGTCTTTCAATTTTTCTCTTAAGACTGGTTTGGAGTCTGTAAAGTTTCTGAGCTGTTGTCTGTCTGTGAAACCATGTATTCTTCTGTCAAACCAGAAAGTAAGTTTTGCTGGGTACAGTATTCTAGGTGAAGCATTCATTTCATTCAGTCTTGTCACAATGTCCCACCACTGCTTTCTGGCCTTGAGTGTTTCTGGTGACAGGTCTGCTGTAAATCTCAAGGATGTTCCCTTGAATGTAATTTCCCTTTTTGATATTGCTGGTTTCAGAATTCTGTCTCTATCTGTGGGATTCATCATTGTGACTAGGATGTGTCTTGGGGTATTTTTTTCTGGGGTCCCTTTTGGTTGGTACTCTTCGGGCATGCAGGATTTGGTCGCATATATTTTTTAGCTCTGGAAGTTTCTCTTTAATAACGTTCTTGACTGTTGATTCTTCCTGGAAATTTTCTTCCTGGGTTTCTGGGACTCCAATGATTCTTAAGTTGTTTCTGTTGAGCTTATCATAAACTTCTATTTTCATCTGTTCCCATTCTTTGACTAATTTTTCCATTGTCTGTTCATTTGCTTTAAGTTTTTTTTTCCAATCTCTCCCACTGTATGGGGTTGTTATCTATCTCATCTTCCACAGCACCAATTCTATTCTCAGCTTATGTTACGCTGGTTTAGAGCTTATCCATTTTGTCATTCAATTCATTTACTGATTTTTTCAGGCCTGTTATTTGACCTGTTATTTCAGTTTGGAGTTTTGTGATTTCTGTCTTCATATTTTCTTGGTTCTTGTTAGTGTTCTGTTCAACTCGATCCATGGTTTCTTTGAGTTCTTTCAGCATCTTCCATATTGCTTATCTAAACTCCTTATCCGAGTGACTGATTAGTTGGTTGGTCGTTTTCTGGTCATCAGAATTGTCATCTTCATTCTCTATGTCTGATGCTGGCCTGCGTTGTTTCCCCATTGTCACACTTGTATTGTGGGTTTTTCTATGTGTTGTGGTGGTATTCATTGGGTAAATGATATATGCGAACACGCTCTTCTGGCTCCACCCTTTATGGGTGGGTTGACTTGCCTCCAAGGAAGGGGTTTCCTCCGTGGATGAAGCCTCACACAGGATCAAATCTTAGGCCTGAGAATACAGCAAAGAAGACAGTCTGGGGAGAAATTCTGGGCTTCAGTAATCCAGTACAGTTCTTAGTGTGATTTTTTTTCTTCTTTCAATGTCGTTCTTTCCTTAGAAAGAGCACACGGTCGCATAGTGAAGCGGAGCAGCCATGCTCTGCTGGAGCCTCTTTTCAGCCCACTCACAAGAGGTTCTGGCGACAGGACAGGAGAGAGACACACACAGGCAGCACTCACAATTTCTCATGGTCAGGCCCCACTGGGCAGGCATAGTTTCGTAGATTTTCCCAGCCTTCTGTCACAAACAGGGGACCTGATCTCTGCAAAGTACTGCTTATAGCTGGTTTTCACGTTATGAAGCAGTTCCTTGGTGTTCCCGCCCTTGAATGAGCCTCTGGTAGAGCGAGTTTTCTGGAACCACTTTTTGGCCCACTCCCAAGAGGTTCAGGCGACAGGAAAGAAGACAGACACACACAGGCAGCACTCACAAGTTCTCAAGGTCGGGCCCCACTGGGCAGGCGTAGTTTCATCATCTGTAACATTCACTTTGACCATGGAAATATTTTCTTGGCAAAACAATAATATACAAATATATGCAATATATTCCATGTAAATAATATATCAGGGCAGTTCTTAAAAACATAAAATAGTAAGGAATAAAGTATATTCATAGTCTGCATACTATAATGTAAATAAGGAAAACAGATGGCATTATAGTCAAGAAATGCAGCTATTTACAGTATAGCCATTAGTAGTATAAGGAATATAAAATAGAATAACTTGTGAACCATGAAGAAATAATATTGTCTGAAGCATAAAATACCAGATAAATGAATATGGTTCCTTTTAGTTTTAAATGAGAATTTTTTTGTTTGTTTTGGGGGTCACACTTGGTGGTGCTTAGGGGTTGGTTCTGGCTCTATATTCAAGAATTACTATTGACAGTACTTGGGGGACCATATGGGATGCTGTAGATTTAATCTGGGTTGTTCTGGTTCAAAGCATGTTGCCAACCTACTGTTCTCTCTCTGCTCCTAATGAGAAATATTTTTGGAGAGCAACCTGGAAATAGATACTATTAAATTTGTCTTTAATATTATCTATTTTGTTTTGTGTTTTGTTTTTTTCCATACCCAGTGGTACTCAGAGCTTACTCCTAGCTCTGCACTAAGGGGTCACTCCTGCCAGAGCTCAAGGTGCTGGGGATCAAGCCACATGCAAGAAAGCACCCTGTCTACTGTACTATCTCTTCAACACTAATTTTTAAGACTACTATTTAAATATTTCACATTTCCTGGGGAATATATTCAGTTTCTGTACCTTGCAGTATTCACTGCAAAGTATCACTGCAAAGTATTGTAATCACTGCAGAAGTCAACCATAAATGGGAGCTCATTTGATGCTGACCTGCAATGGATTGAAGAGAATTTCAGTGTTAAAGATAGATCTGAGGCTGCCATCTGGTGGATATGCTCAAAGTAAACATTTACTATGATACAGATTTGAAACTTTAAGATTTATAGAAGAGGCTTCGAGATCCCTGCGGAAGGCTGCTGAGGAAGATCCCTTAATCCCATCAAAGTTCACTGGCCAGGTAGGCGGTACCAGCCCACAAGGAAATATCAGCCTCCTACCTGGTGCCTTTAAAAGCCTCTGCATTCCTCCATTCTTGACTTCCTGATCCCCGTGGTGGCTGCTAAGGAAGACCCAGCAAGCTTAATCCCATCAAGGTTCACTGGTCAGGAAACTAATAAGCAGGGAGGAATGAATCTTCTAGCCCATGAATCTCACCATAAGATGCAGTAAAAGCCACACTACAGGTGTGTCAATGGGTAAACAATGCAAGAAAACAGCATGCATAGAGAATGAAGATGGCAGCTCTGATGACCCAGAAAGTACCAACAACATAGTTAACCTCTGAGACAAGGAGTTTCGAGTAGTAATATGGAGGATGTTCATAGAACTCAAAGAAAGAATAGATCAAGCTGAACAGAACACAAAGATAGAAATCAGAAACCTTCTAACTGAATAACAGGACTGAAAACTCAGTAGATGAAATGAAAAACTGAATGGAAAGCCTCTCCAACAGAATAAGCGCAGCTGAGGACAGAATCAGCAAGCTGGGAGATGAGATGCAGAGCAACAAAATACAGCATTTACATTAGTGTCACACAAACTCAAATATTTTGGACTCAACTTAACTAAAGATGTGAAGGACATATAAAAAGAAAATTACAAAACACTGCTTCAAGAAATAAAAGAGGACACAGGGAAATGGAGGTACATACCCTGCTTGTGGATTGGCAGGATTAACATAATTAAAATGGCAATACTCCCCAAAGCATTGTACAGATTTAATGCAATACCTCTAAGGATACCCATGACATTCTTCAAAGAAGTGGATCAAACATTCTTGAAATTCATTTGGAATAAACACCCACAAATAGCTAAAGCAACCCTTGGGAAAAGGAGTATGGGTGGCATCACCTTCCCCTACTTTAATTTGTATTATAAAGCTATAGTTATTAAAACATCGTAGCATTGAAATAATGAGAGACCCTCAGATCAGTAGAATGAACTTGAGTATTCAGAAAACATTCCCAAGACATACAATCAATTAATCTTTGATAAAGGGGCAAGAAATGCAAAACAGAGCAAGGAAAGCCTCTTCAACAAGTGGTGTTGGGACATCTGGTCAGGTGCTTGCAAAAAAGCAAACTTAGACCTCTAACACCAAGTACAAAGGTCAAATCCAAATGAATTAAAAACCTGAATACCAGATCTGAAACCATTAAGTTATATTGAACAATACGTAGGTAAAACACTCTATGACTTTGAGACTAAAAGCATCTTCAAGGCAGAAACAGCACACTATACAAGTGGAAACAGAGATAAACAGATGGGACTATATTAGGCTGCGAAGTTTTTGCACCTCAATGGAGAAAGTGTCTAGGATACAAAAGCCACCCACAAAATGGGAGAAACTATTCACCCAATACCCAATACCCTTCAGATAAGAGGCTAATATCTAAGATATACAAGTTACAGACAATTTCTCAAAGAAGAAATACAAATGGCCAAAAGGCACAGGAAAACATGTTCCACATTACTATTTATCAGGGAGATGCAAATCAAAACAACAATGAGGTACCATATCACACTACAGAGACTGGCACACATCACAAAGAAGAAGAACAATAAGTATTGCTGGGGATGTGGGGAGAAAGAAACTCTCATTTGCTGCTGGATATTCCTCAGAAAATTCAAAATTGAGCTCCCATATGATCCAGTTATACCACTCCTAGGGATATACCCTAAGAACACAAAAATACAATATAAAAATCCCTTCCTCATACCTATATTCATCGCAGCACTACTTACAATAGCCAGAGTCTAGAAACAACTAAGATGACCTTCAACAGATGAATGACTAAAGAAACTGTGATACATATAAAAATGGAATCTTATGCAGCTGTCAGAAGATATGAAGTGATGAAATTTTCCTATACATAGATGGACATGGAAACTATTATGCTCAGTGAAATAAGTAGAATGGGAGAGAGACACAGAATACTCTCAATTATCTATGGGGTTTAAGAAAAATTAAAGACATTATTATGAAAATGCCCAGGATGAGGGCCAGAAGGACTGGCTCATGATACGAAACTCACCTCAAAGTGGGGTGAATGCCTTTAGAGAAATAAGAAACTAACAACTACCATGACAATGTTAATGAATCGCAGATGTAGAATGCCTGTTCTGAATACAGGCAGGAGGTGTGGGACGAAGGAGATGGAGGCCATTGGTGGTGGGAATGTTGCATTGGTGAAAGGAGATATTCTTTTGGTGATTGAAGCCCTAGTACAGTCCTGTTTGTAATCATGGTGTTTAAATAAAATAAAAAATAATAATAACAAAATTGAAGGACTGAGATTGATCCTGATACATTGTATGTCCAAAGTACAGCTATGAAGGATTTTTAATAAATATTTTTCAAAATGTAGGCAAAATAATCTATGACATCGAGACTAAAGGCATCCTCAAGGAGAAAATACCACTGTCCAAGGAAGAAGAATCATTTTAAAAATGAACTACAGCAGCTGGACCCAGAAGACCCCACATGCCAGGATTTCTGCTCCTCTTCTACTGGCATGGCTGGGAATCTGGGCAGACAGCTGGTCAAAGGCCTCGTGGGCTGACCACTTGATCCAGGAGGCCGAGATCCCCCATGTCAGACTGGCCTTCAGGGCCAGGTCTGGTAACTGGGCTCTGGGGGGAGAGGAAAGGAGGGAAACTCCTCCCCTATGCATACTGGACCCCCTGCAGTGGTGTTTTTTCTTACTAATACTCATTTTCAAAACCACGCGGGCGCAAATGCGCAAATATGCCCATGTGACAAATATACTTTTAAAGCATTATCTAAAAATGTTCTTTATTTTAGACGGTTCCTAGGAAAGGAAATGGAATGTCAAAGACTTGGATGATAACACTCAAATAGATCTTTAAAGTCAGTATATATGTGGACGTGACTTTCTGCATTGACTCCAAGCCGAAACCATACACAATTCATATATATATATTGTATATAGCCCCTATCATGTATTGCCTCTCCCCTACCCCTGTGTCTCATTTACACCCTCATCTCCCAATCCTGATCCATTATCTTCCCCTAATTTAACCCTCTTTACACTTAGTTCCTAACTTGGTAGGCACCAAGACAGGCCTCCTGCCCCAAGGGACCACCTTCCAGCTCCTCAGTGAAAGACACCCTCTGAGTCCCCGTTCTCATGCCTCAGCAAAGAACTACAACCAGTACGCCTGCTGACTCATACTTGATGGCCCCTCTCACCCCCACCAAATCGTGGACTGTTGCATAATACAGGAATCAGCTTCAGCAAAACCCTCAACTCAAGGATACTATAGGGTTCCGTAATGCAGCAAAGCATGTCTCAAACTCAATTCCAAGGCCTGAGAATCAAAAAGTACCTTGGTTTTTAATCCCCACAAGAATATATCAAAAAACTTAATTGGGAGTCTTCTATTGCCTATGGAAGCTCAATACCTGTATAATAATACATCTTAAGATGTGTATTCCTGAGATGCCAGCACCCTTCTGCCTCTCTACTCTGCTGTCCTGCATTTTCGGCCTGATTTCACCCTTGGTGCGGCCCATCAGCCAGCCTGCTTTCCTGTGAGCTATCCGGGAGTCTGCCTTCCCGTGAGCCTTCCGTGGAGGTGAGTCGACACGCCCAGAAAGGGAGGAGCCACTGAACTTCGCTGGATCTCAGATGCCAGCACCCTTCTGCCTCTCTACTCTGCTGTCCTGCATTTTCGGCCTGATTTCACCCTTGGTGCGGCTCATCAGCCAGCCTGCCTTCCTGTGAACTTTCCGGGGAGTCTGCCTTCCCGTGAGCCTTCTGTGGAGGTGAGTCGACAGGCCCAGAAAGGGAGGAGTCACTGAACTTCGCTGGATCTCAGATGCCAGCACCCTTCTGCCTCTCTACTCTGCTGTCCTGCATTTTTGGCCTGATTTTATCCTGGGTGCGGCCCATCTGCCAGCCTGCCTTCCTGTGAGCCTTCCGTGGAGGTGAGTCGACACGCCCAGAAAGGGAGAAGCCAGAGGAGCACGGTTGCTCCGCTCCCCTTCGCAACGGTGCACAGCATTTAGCCAATGAATACAATCACAACACGTAGAAAAACACGCAGTACTAGTGTGACAATGGGGAAACAACATGGGCCAGTGCCAGACATAGAGAATGAAGATGGCAACTCTGATGACTTGAACATGATCAACCACCTAGTCAGTCTCTCAGATAAGGAGTTTAGAGTTGCAATATGGAACATGTTCAAAGAACTCAAACAAAGTATAGAAGAGAAAACTAAAAAGAATCAGGAGAATATGAAGATAGAAATGAGAAAACTCCAAATGGAAATTTCAGATCAAATAACAGGTCTGAGAAACTCAGTAGATGAATTGAAGAAAAACATGTTTGAGATTTCCCACAGGTTAACAGCAGCTGAGGATAGAATCAGTACACTGGAAGATGAGATACATAACAATTACATACAGCAGAAGAAATTGGAAAAAAGCCTCAAAGCAAATGATCAAACAATGGAAAAATTACTCAAAGAATGGGAACAGATGAAAATAGAAGTCTATGATAAGCTCAACAGAAACAACTTAAGAATCATTGGAGTCCCAGAGACTCAGGAAGAAAATCTCTAGGAAGAATCAACAGTCAAGAACATCATTAAAGAGAAACTACCAGAGATAATGAATACATGTGATCAAATCCTGCATGCCCGAAGAGTGCCAACTAAAAGAGACCCCAGAAAAAACACCCCAAGACACATCCTAGTCACAATGATGAATCCCATAGATAGAGACAGAATTCTGAAAGCAGCAAGATCGAAAAGAGAAATTACATTTAAGGGAACATCCTTGAGATTTACTGCAGACCTGTCACCAGAAACACTCAAGGCCAGAAGGCAGTGGTGGGACATAGTGACAAAACTCAATGAAATAAATGCTTCGCCTAGAATACTGCACCCAGCAAAACTCACTTTTAGGTTTGAAGGAACAATACATAGTTTCACAGACAAACAACAGCTCAAAAACTTCACAGACTCAAAACCATTCTTAAAAGAAAAACTGAACGGCATACTTTAAGACAAGGCTTACCAACAGACACACCAAACTTTAATATAAAGATGGCACTAACTCCCAGGACAATTCTTTCTCTCAATGTCAATGGACTAAATGCACCAGTTAAGAGACACAGAGTGGCTAAATGGATCAAAAAACTCAATCCAACCTTCTGCTGCCTACAAGAAACGCACCTGAATAGTCAGAACAAACATAGACTCAAAATAAAAGGCTGGAGGAAAATCATCCAAGCAAACAACACCCAAAAAAAAGCAGGAGTGGTCATATTAATATCAGATGATGCAAACTTTATACTTAGGAAAGTAGTAAGGGACAAAGATGGACATTTTGTATTAATCAAGGGATATGTACAGCAGGAAGAAATCACCCTCCTAAACATATATGCACCGAATGAGGGGCCAGCAAAATATTTAATACAACTGTTGACAAATCTGAAAAATAATATCAATAACAACACAATAATTGTGGGAGACCTCAACACGGCATTGTCAACACTAGACAGGTCAACCAGACTGAAACCCAACAAGAATATACTAGACCTGAGGAGAGAAATGGAAGTAAGAGGCCTAGTAGATATATACAGGACACTCCACCCCCAGAAGCCTGGATACACATTTTTTTCTAATGTACATGGGACATTCTCTAGGATAGACTACATGTTAGCACACAAAACATATCTCCATAATATCAAGAGGATAGAAATTTTGCAGGCTGCCTTTGCTGACCACAAAGCCCTGAAATTATATATAAACTACAAAGGGACACAGAAGAAAAATTTTAACACCTGGAAGTTAAATAGCCTCATACTGAATAATCAGTGGGTCCGAGATGAAATCAAAGAGGAAATCAAAACCTTCCTGAAAACAAATGACAATGGAGACACAATTTATCAGAACCTATGGGACACAGCAAAAGCAGTACTGAGAGGAAAATTTACAGCTTTGCAAGCACACATCAGGAAAGAAGAAGGGGCATAACTGAATAGCTTAATGACGCAGCTCATAGAATTAGAAAGTGCTCAACAAAAGGATCCAAAAATAGGGAGGCAGAAGGAAATAACAAAGCTGAGAGCAGAAATCAATGAAGTGGAAACCAGAAAAACCATCCAAAAGATCAACGAAAGCAGAAGTTGGTTCTTTGAAAAAATAAACAAGATTGATAGACCACTGGCAAAACTAACAAAGAAAGAAAGAGAGAGAAACTTGATAACTCGTATTAGGAATGAAAAAGGAGAGATCACTACTGATATGGTAGAGATTCAAAGGGTAATCAGAAACTACTTTGAGAAACTCTATGCCACTAAAAATGAAAACCTGGAAGAAATGGATAAATTTTTGGAATCTTATAATCTTCCACGATTGAATGAAGAGGATGTAGCATATCTAAACACACCCATTACTATTGAGGAAATTAAGAAAGTAATCAAATGTCTGCCCAAAAACAAAAGCCCAGGCCCAGATGGATTTACTAATGAATTCTTTCAAACCTTTCAAGAGGAACTACTACCAATCCTGGCAAGACTCTTTCATGAAATTGAAAAAACAGGAAAACTTCCAAATAGCTTTTATGAAGCCAACATTACCTTGATACCTAAACCAGACAGAGATGCTACGAAAAAAGAAAATTACAGACCAATATCGCTGATGAATGCAGATGCAAAGATCTTCAACAAAATCCTGGCAAATAGGATTCAATGCCTCATTAAGAAGATCATCCACTACGATCAAGTAGGTTTCATTCCAGGAATGCAAGGCTGGTTTAACATCCGTAAATCTATCAACATAATACACAACATCAACAGCAAGAAAAATAAAAATCACATGATCATATCAATCGACGCAGAGAAAGCATTTGACAAGGTCCAACACCCATTCTTGATCAAAACTCTCAGCAAGATGGGAATGGAGGGAACCTTTCTCAATATAGTTAAGGCCATCTACCACAAGCCAGAGGCAAATATTGTCCTCAATGGAGAAAAACTGAAAGCCTTTCCTCTAAATTCTGGCACAAGACAAGGCTGTCCTCTCTCACCACTCCTATTCAACATAGCACTGGAAGTACTCGCTATAGCGATTAGGCAAGAAAAGGATATCAAGGGAATCCAGATAGGAAAGGAAGAAGTCAAGCTCTCACTGTTTGCAGATGACATGATACTCTACTTAGAAAACCCCAAAGACTCTATCAAAAAGCTTCTAGAAACAATAGACTCATATAGCAAGGTGGCAGGCTACAAAATTAACACACAAAAATCAATGGCCTTCCTATACACCAATACTAATAAGGAAGAAATGGACATTAAGAAAACAACTCCATTCACTATAGTGTCACACAAACTCAAATATCTTGGAATCAACTTGACTAAAAATGTGAAGGACCTATACAAGGAAAACTATAAAACTCTGCTCCAAGAAATAAGAGAGGACACGCAGAAATGGAAGCATATACCCTGCTCATGGATTGGCAGGATTAACATCATTAAAATGGCAATACTCCCCAAAGCACTGTACAGATTTAATGCAATCCCCCTAAAGATACCCATGACATTCTTCAAAGAAGTGGACCAGGCACTTTTGAAATTTATTTGGAACAATAAACACCCTCGAATAGCTAAAGCAATCATTGGGAAAAAGAATATGGGAGGAATTACTTTCCCCAACTTTAAACTTTACTACAAAGCAATAGTTATCAAAACAGCATGGTATTGGAATAAAGACAGGCCCTCAGATCAGTGGAATAAGCTTGAATACTCAGAGAATGTTCCCCAGACATACAATCATCTAATTTTTGATAAAGGAGCAAAAAATCCTAAATGGAACAAAGAAAGCCTCTTCAACAAGTGGTGTTGGCAAAACTGGGTAGCCACTTGTAAAAAATTGAACTTAGACCCCCAGCTAACATCATGTACGAAGGTAAAATCCAAATGGATTAAAGACCTCGATATCAGCCCCAAAACCATAAAATATATAGAACAATACGTAGGTAAAACACTCCAGGACATTGAGGCTAAAGGCATCTTCAAGGAAGAAACTGCACTCTCCAAGCAAGTGAAAGCAGAAATTAACAGATGGGAATATATTAAGCTGAGAAGCTTCTGCACCTCAAAGGAAATAGTGCCCAAGATACATGAGCCACCCACTGAGTGGGAGAAACTATTCACCCAATACCCATCAGATAAGGGGTAATCTCCAAAATATATAAGGCACTGACAGAACTTTACAAGAAATAAACATCTAATCCCATCAAAAAATGGGGAGAAGAAATGAACAGACACTTTGACAAAGAAGAAATACAGATGGCCAAAAGACACATGAAAAAGTGCTCCACATCACTAATCATCAGGGAGATGCAAATCAAAACAACTATGAGATACCACCTCACACCCCAGAGAATGGCACACATCACAAAGAATGAGAATATACAGTGTTGGCGGGGATGTGGGGAGAAAGGAACTCTTATCCACTGCTGGTGGGAATGCCGTCTAGTTCAACCTTTATGGAAAGCGATATGGAGATTCCTCCAAAAACTGGAAATCGAGCTCCCATACGATCCAGCTATACCACTCCTAGGAATATACCCTAGGAACACAAAAATACAATACAAAAACCCCTTCCTTACACCTATATTCATTGCAGCACTATTTACCATAGCAAGACTCTGGAAACAACCAAGATGCCCTTCAACAGATGAATGGCTAAAGAAACTGTGGTACATATACACAATGGAATATTATGCAGCTGTCAGGAGAGATGAAGTCATGAAATTTTCCTATACATGGATGTACACGGAATCTATTATGCTGAGTGAAATAAGTCAGAGAGAGAGAGAAAAACGCAGAATGGTCTCACACATTTATGGGTTTTAAGAAAAATGAAAGACATTCTTGCAATAATAACTTTCAGACACAAAAGAGAAAAGAGCTGGAAGTTCCAGCTCACCTCAGGAAGCTCATCACAAAGAGTGATGAGTTTAGTTGGATAAATAACTACATTTTGAACTGTCCTAATAATGAGAATGTATGAGGGAAATTGAGAACCTGTTTAGAGTACAGGCGGGGGTCGGGTGGGGAGGAGGGAGACTTGGGACATTGGTGATGGGAATGTTGCACTGGTGATGGGTGGTGTTAAAAAAAAGAAAAAGTATAAAAGATGCACTACAATTTAGGATTAACTGGAAAAAAAAGAAATTGTAAAAAAATAAAAATAAAAATTATATTAAAAAAGAGGACCTTGAAAAAAAAAAAGATGTGTATTCCTAAATATACAGGTAGCCTCCTCCACCACTTGTTTTATTCGAATACCTTTTATTTTTAACTCAGTTTTATTTATTTGTTCTGTTCTAATATATACAATTTTTCTCTATCCTTCCTGTTTTTGGTGCTGCTTGGTACAAAAATCCTTGACTGGGATAAAAGCTCAGATCAAAACCAGACACAGAGACTGTGTGTGCAGCCTGTCATCCTTACCCAGAATAGCACCAGCGACACAGTATGACATCATACATTTTTATATGGGCACAGTAAAAAAAGAGGAAACCACAGACACAGAAACAAGATCTTATCTTTTTTTTTTTTTTTTTTTTTTAATTTTTTTGGGCCACACCTGGTAACGCTCAGGGGTTACTCCTGGCTATGTGCTCAGAAGTTGCTCCTGGCTTGGGGGACCATATGGGACACCGGGGGATCGAACCGCGGTTCGTCCAAGGTTAGCGCAGGCAAGGCAGGCACCTTACCTTTAGCGCCACCGCCCGGCCCCAACAAGATCTTATCTTTTAGGGAAAAGAACTCACACTTTTTATAGCACAAGGGTGCCTCCCATCCTGAACATGTGTCATGTGGATACAATGCAGTCTTCAGGAGATTGGACAGTGTTAGTCCAATCCCAAACCTCAGATCCCAGACGTAGAACTGATAAAGCTGCAGGCAACACCACCAGGAACTAAGCTCCATTGGGAGATTTATAACACTGCTCTGGCACCAACTAGTGCTAGTTTTGATATGACAATGAGGAAAGGACAATTTGACATAAGACCAGGTTGTCTTATCACATCATCTAACACTAAATGGAAATCAGAAGCGGTATTGTCCTTTGAACTGTGAAAAATAAGAGCACCAACAACAGAAAACTGACTTTGACAACCGTGACTGAACAGAACCTACCTTGGGGCCAATAAGAAAAACTAGTGCTAGTTTTGATATGACAATGAGGAAAGGACAATTTGACATAAGACCAGGTTGTCTTATCACATCATCTAACACTAAATGGAAATCAGAAGCGGTATTGTCCTTTGAACTGTGAAAAATAAGAGCACCAACAACAGAAAACTGACTTTGACAACCGTGACTGAACAGAACCTACCTTGGGGCCAATAAGGAAAACCCTACCCTAGGCTGTAGCCCAGGACTCCAACAACAACAGCAACAACAACAACAGCAACAGCAACAACAAGATGTCTTATTGCAGAGACCCAACCTGGACAACAGGGACTGAGCAGAACCTTTGGATCCTAGGCTTCGGCTTAGGGACTGAACGAAAACAGGGAGCAAGTGTTACAGAAGACTGAACACAACAATGATGGATAGGAACCTCTAGAACCATAAAGACTCTATCCTAGACCCTGACCTATAACCTGTGCAAATACCAAGATTGCTAGCTACAGTGGCTTGATTTTCTCACACACAACCGAGAGAAAACTTTCCTGGCATCACAAAAAAGCCTTTGGGATGCGGTAATGAGTACATATGAAGCCAGGGGTTGATCCCATGATGGGATACTTCAAGGATGGAGAAACCCTGAATCTCTTAGGCCACAGGAATTCCCTTTCTTCCCCAATGCTTACTGTGCCTCTGCAAAAAAAAAAAAAAGTGGTGGGAAAGCCAAACCCTGCTACTCCAGCACCCCTACTTTTTCTTGTTTTGATTTGATTTATTAGTTTTTGACTTTATTTTCCTTCTCTTTTTTTCTTCCACTTTTCTCTTTCTTTTTCACCCTTGTGGTTATTATTTGGTGATTTATTTTTATTTTTATTTGCCAGATGCATTTTTTCTTTTTCTTCCATTTTTCCCCCTCTTTCTTTTTTTGGTAGTTGTTACCAATTTTTTTCTCCTTTTTTTCTTATCCTTTTTATCTCCAATGACAGTGGAATGGATGCTCAATCTGCAACAAGCTGTAAAATGGAGACCAGTTGCATTAGCATTCTGGGGGTTAATGGAGAGAGATATGGATTCATGCTGGGAACAGGGGTAGAGGGAGGACAGCACTGGTGGTGGGAATGCCCCTCATTCATTGTCACTATGTACCATAAATGATGCAGTGAAAGATTCGTAATGCACTTTGGTCACAATAAAAATTAAAAAAAATGGAACTGCATTACATGGAGAAGCTTCTGCACTTCAAAGGAAATAGTAACTAAAAGCCATCCAAAGAATGGGAGAAACTATTCACCCAATACCCAAGGGCTAATATCTAAGATATACACTATCTTACAGGACGTAACAAGAAAAAAATATTTAACCCCATCAATAAATGTGCCGAAGAAATAAACAGACATTTCTTCAAAGAAGAAATACAGGTGGCCAAAGGGCACATGGAAAATGCTCCACATCATTAATAATCAGGGAGATGCAAATCAAAACAATAATGAGGTATCATCTCACACCAGAGAGACTGGCATACATCACAAAGAACAAGAACAATCCAACCAGTGATGATGTGGATATGGAAAGATATATGTATATCTCCTTCTTATATTTCTTTAGATTTTTCCCTTAATAGTTACAATTCCTTATGAAGAGGTAGTTTCCCCCATTCCTTTTAATGGATCTGTTTAGTAGGAAATTCTAGTAGATAACTTTCTCCTGGGTTCTTAGTTCATGTTAGAACCAGGTAATAGAGATTATATGGTTGTTATTTTTATCCCCATGTGCACCAGTAATACCATGTGGCATTGTTTCTTTTTGGCATAGGTACATTAAAATGGGGGTATCGTACGTGCAGAAGGAAGTCCTATAAATTTTATAAAGCAGGAGGCCTTTCACTCTGAACATTTGTCATAATGACTTGAATTAGGCTTCAGTTAACTGGAAATTGGCTTTTCACCCCAAAACCTTGAATCCCAACTTTGCACCTGGCATGGTTTTCTAAACTAGCACCAGGAATCAGACTTCTACCAGAGAAGACCCTAATGCTACTCTGGCAACGAATTGCTCCAGAGTGGTTTCATATGACATCCCGACAACTTGGTAACAGTAAAAACTTGCTTTCAGAGCAGGGTTCCCTGCATTGCAACCTAACTGAGGTAAAACGAGAAGATGCTCCATGACAACCTGACTTCAACATAGGATCTGTGCAAACACCAGGACCTTTAACTACAGAAACCTGACTGCAACAACTGTGACTAAGAAGAAAGTCTTTGGGGCAGACAAATTAGTATCCCCATAGCCTGCAGCTAGTCTTATGCATGATGCTTCATGGGTAGGGTATCCCTGTTTTTAGGCTAAAGATATTTCTTTATTTTTCCCCATCTTTTGCTGCATCTATGCAAAAGTAAACAAAACAAAATAAATAAAAACAAACAAAACTGCCACACACATTTTTTCTTTTCTTCTTTTTCTATTTTTTCTTATCTTTTCAATAGGGGCTCCCACCTTTTTCAAATAACCTTGGGATATGATTACCTAGTTTTACCATGCATATCTGCATTTTTCTATAAAACTAAGAAGAAAGGGAAATATAGAAGGCTGGGGGCCAGGGACCAAGAGGTCTTAGGTGCACTGGTGGAAAAAAAATAAGGAAAGAACGAAGTAACCAAGCTAAAGTCAGTAACAATAGAATCAAGAGACCTAAACTTTAACAATCTAAACTTAAAAGGACCTATTATACTGGCGGTGGTACAGGATGAACTCTGGGTTCACTGGTGGTGGGAGGTTGATACTGCTGGTGGAAAGGTCCCTGATTCACTGTATATCTGAATTAAACCACGAAGAACTTTGTAGATCACAATGTTCTCAATAAAATAAGGTTTAAAATGTTTAAAAAATAAAAAATTCAGAATAATGATATCTTTCTGACTCATCTTCTCATGAAGATATGATTGATTGATTTTCTAGAGCTGATGTATTGTGTTAGTGATGGGGATTAAATGTGGAAGCAGAGGGAAAGATCAGACTTTTGCTGCTGTCATGAAATTTTAAAAAAGAGGAATCGTTGCTAAATTCTTTAAACATTTTGTTTAGATAATAGACTGATGTTTCCAAAAAAGGCAATTGATGCTAATATTTAATAGATTGTACTTGCTACTTTTCAATGAATCAGTAAATATTATTTTTAATTTATTTTTTAACTCCTGAATCAGTAAATATTATTTTTAATTTATTTTTTAACTCCTGAATCAGTAAATATTTTTAAATGCTCTAATTTGTGTCTATCATAGTGTATATGGTCATTGCTATAATTCACATTATAATTTGCATAAATAAAGTTATTTGAATATATTTTAGATGGATACTTTTATTTGCTTCTTTGTTTTGGGGATGCACTAATGGTTTTCAGAACCATTTCTGGCTCAGTGCTCAGGACTGTATTGGGGAAACATATAAGGTGGAAGGGATTCACCCTGGATCAGCAGGAGATAAGCCTTATCCATTGTATTCTCTCTCTGTCCTGAATAATTTGTAAAGGTATAAAGCATTATAGAAACAGAAAAGCTGTTTCAGAGAAAAGAAATGATTCATTTTCTTTGAAAAACATTTAAAAGTTTTTCGTGAACATCTTTTTGTCTATTTTTACTGCAATTCTGTTATCATTCCACTGGAAATATCTCAATAACTCAGCTTATTTAGGACTTTTAACAAATGTGACTAACTTCTATCTTAAAGATTGATCGGGTAGAAAATTGAAGATTGTCTGGTGACACATCCAAGCATTTTAACAATATACTTAAAAATGCCAAATACTACCTAATGGCCCTTCTTGGTGCCTAGCAGTAGCTCTGTACTGACCTGATTAGACAAATATTGCTGGGAGTGACACCTGGCCCCCTGAGCATTGAATGTGAGGCACCTTGAAATGGATTACACTTGGCAAGCTTTGACCTGAATCCCCTGAAGTGGTAAAGATGAAGACATTCACAATACAAATCAATAATAGGTTACTCGAGCAAATTATATCAATTTAGAATTGCTCTTAGTTTAAACCATTGTCTCAATAATCACATTATAGATTAATTACATATAGGTACAATGGTCATATGTTAATTAGTTAATGAACTGCCATTCCATGTTTTTTAGTTGTTTAAAGATTCTAGAAATTATTTTTAAGCAGGGATACTTAGCATAGTTGGTGCTGAAATAAAAGTGAGTCAAAGTATCAATTTAGTGTGTGACTGTAAATGTACAACTTGGATAATCATACATATTTTTAGAGTTAATATTAATTGCTTTGATCAGTAATCTTGTGCTAATTTAGACATAAACATATCCACCAGGCTGAAGAGATTATACAGCAGATAAGGCACTTGTCTTGTTAGCTACTGGCCTAGGTTTGATTTCTGGCTTCCATATGCTTCTTCAGCCTGCCAGAAGCATAAACAGTGTGACCTTAGGAGCATAAACAGTGTGACCTTAGGAGAAAACATAATAAAAAAAGCAAAAGGCACACCCAAGTAAAATAAAATTTATGCTTGTTTTATACTAGACATTGGAAAAATAAGAGAAAGACTTGTCGAAAATACTTGTCACAAATAGTAATCATATAATTTTTGAAATGCTTTATAATATTAGATACATGATTTAAGCAATGGATCAAAGTCAGTTCGCTGCCATGCAAGCCCAGGACAACAATCATCATGGTGCTGCGGATCCTGTGAACGTTGGCCATAGCACCCATAGCCTCAGATATCAAAAGGAGGTTTCGGAGCCACGTCTATCCCAGATGAACCCAAGGTCTTGGAAGTGGCCGAGAAACTGGAGTCACCCCGTGCCCCCATGGAAGCCTCCCTGTCATCGAGGGCCATATCTGCAGGCCCAGCAGGCCTTGTCAACTCAGGCGAGGGGCTACCATTTTTGGGGGGTTCACCCTGGGTCTACCCTACATGGATTCCCGGCTAGCAAAGCATTCCTTGGGCTTGATTGCCCTGTCCCACCATGATCCTGTGCACTTGGACTTTTCAATGTCAGGCAGTGCCTGCACTTGCGGATGAACTCTGGTGACACTGACCTCCAAGACTCCGCCACCACCCTGGTCACCCAGCTGAGCATCTATGTGGAAAGCATGCAGCACTTAATACCTTCTCCCCATGGCAAGGGGCTTAGCCGCCTCTCCCCAGGGGCACCTGCATGTCCCTGAAGTCTTCTGGTTTACTCTAATGTCCTGCTTGATGCGGTGTTCAGTTTTGGAGACAAAATAAAGTTGAACTCATGTTCAGAGTCAAAAAAAGAAAAAAGTAATATCAATTCTAATAATACAGATATTAAAAGCTATTCTTCCACATGGCAGAAGATTCTGAATGAATTTGAGGACATACAAAATAGATGAAATTAAAAAGGACAGCTTTGGGGGCCGGGCGGTGGCGCTGGAGGTAAGGTGCCTGCCTTGCCTGCGCTAGCCTAGGACGGACCGGACCGCGGTTCGATCCCCCGGCGTCCCATATGGTCCCCCAAGAAGCCAGGAGCAATTTCTGAGCGCATAGCCAGGAGTAACCCCTGAGCGTCACAGGGTGTGGCCCAAAAACCAAAAAAAAAAAAAAAAAAGGACAGCTTTGTTTTTTCTTTTCCCACAGGTGTCTATATGGTACATTAATATTAGTATGAATTCATCTAATCATAGCACAAAACAAAATTGCCAATTTTCAGTGTTACCAGCTAGGAATAATTCCCTGGCCCTATGTAAATAAATACTTTAAAAATTAAAAAGGAAAAACGAACGAGTCTGACCAAATACTCTGTTGTCTTAGACTCCTCTATCCATGTGGTTTTGAGTACATAGCTTAATTCTTCCAGCCTGTAATCCTAGAGGGATGATGTGTAAATAGCATGATGGATACAAAAACATTAGACAAAAGTGCAAAGTTATATGTCCGTGTTTGTTAGTCAAAATGAGAAAAAAACGAGTTCAAAATCTTTTAATTTAAAATAAGGGTTTCACGGGGCTGGCGAGGTGGCGCTAGAGGTAAGGTGTCTGCCTTGCAAGCGCTAGCCAAGGAAGGACTGTGATTCGATCCCCCGGCATCCCATATGGTCCCCCCAAGCCAGGGGCAATTTCTGAGCCCTTACCCAGGAGTAACCCCTGAGCATCAAATGGGTGTGGCCCGAAAAACAAAACAAAAAAATAAGGGTTTCATAATGGATAAAAAAATCTTTAACTATTTACAATTCCTCCTTCAGTAGTGTAAAGGAATCAAGTTTCAATCCTTTGTAAGTCTGAATGCATTGTTTTCACCATGGGAAGGAAAAGGGAATCATTCACATTGATTTTTTTGGGATCATACAGCTCATTCATCCCAGGTGGTATAGATCTATCAGCTTGCAGCATATTCTCAGAGGGTTTTTTGTAAACACTTTGGGGAATCATTTTTTAACAGTTGCTATTTACATAACCCACACATGAAATATTCTTGTGTTGTCTGGTCGGTATCATTTTGAATGATGGGAGCATTGTAGTCTAAATCAAATCCGAGATTTTTTGTTCTGTGATGAGGGGAGCAACACCCTGAGCTGATTCCAGTCAAGGTGCTAGAATAAGCAAAGAAAGATCTTGGCAGTGCTTGGAGGCCTTGTGTCAGGATTTGGGTCCTGCATGCAAAATCTGGCTTCTGACACTTTAATCCTTAGGTTTTTAGTACAGATAAATTTGGGTAGCATTTTGTCACTATGTACCTGGGAGGAAGATCTCCCAAGCAGTGTTCAGGGCACCCTTGTTATCTCTACCAGGTGTATTCAGTGCTCTGAGTGGGGTGAAGTGGGGCCATTTGAAACTATGTGAAGCAATGTGGTGACAATTCTGCAGCATGGAGTTCAGGGAACAGCCAGAGAGAACCTGGCAGGGATGGGGGGTGTGTGTGTGCACATGGTGCCAGACAGAAATCCAGGCCCTGTGCCTGCACTCCTGTCCTTTCCTTCCTTCAATTCTAATTTTATATTTCAGTCATTTTTCATTTTGTTTCATTTCACTTTTATTGGACAGGAAAATAAGATGACAGATTTTTAAACTATTCAACCACAATCATCTTTCTAGTATTTTTCTGATGAAATTGTAGTTTCACAATGCTATTAACTTAGGACATTTGGTCTAGAAAACAGAATCAAGGCTTCATATCCACTCAATAAAAAAGGATAATGAGACAAGATACATTAGTGAAGCCAAACGAGCTGTCCTAGACTCATGAGGTTCTTTCAGCTAATGCTCCAGGCCTATACTCCCGCATTCCTTTTCCACGCTAAAATTTCTCCTTAACAACGTTCCTTTTGTGTACATGACACAGGGCAAATGATAAATGATAAGTGAGCCATGTCACAAATGTGTTGCTAAAATAGAGCTAAACTGGGAAGCTTTTAAAGAGCCACAGGGGACCAACACTTCAGCAAAGGTTTAAGAGGTGGGGAGACTGCTCCGTATTCATTTTCACTATGTTCCTTATATATTACTGTGAAAGATTCACAATTCACTTTGTTCAGAATACATATTAGAAATATGTTATTCGGAATGATAAAAAAAAAGGCCAGGCTTGAGAGTGATATTTTTAAACATGAATTTTCATATTCTTCAAACAAGCTAGAAATGAACTTAATCATCAATGCAAATTGGAGAAAGGTAGTAGCAACTAGGGAACCTAAAACTGCTGTCATTAAAAATGACTGGGCACTCTACTAATCATGCCAACTTGTGTTCAAACAGGGTTTGGATGGTGGGGTCCTGAGAGATGGAGGTAAGGCGTTTGCCTTGCGTGCAGAAGGACGGTGGTTCGAATCCCGGCATCCCATATGGTCTTCCCAGCCCACAGGAGCGATTTCTGAGCAGAGCCAGGAGGAACTCCTGAGTGCTGCCTGGTGTGACCCCAACAAAACATTTGTATGCTGATGTCCTCAAACAATGCTCAGGGGAGCCTAAGTAATACTTAGCTGATGAAGCTTGTTTTCAATACTCGGGTCATGGAAAAGCTGGTGAGCACCAGGGCTACTCTAGAGGTGTTGTCGGGGCTGGGGAGTATCTGGTTTCCTGGGGGTTCTAGTTTGGGTCACCCTGTGCTGTGCCTACTTTTTCCTAATCATTTATTTTCTCAGTTGAGTTGCAGAGTCTCTTTCGGAGCGTGCTGAAGGGTTACTCCACGCTCTGCAGAACTAGGTTCTCTATGGGACGCCAGGGATCGAACCCGCTTCGGCTGCCTGCCAGCGTGCGCTTTATTTCTAGACATTACGGTGCAAGAGCCACGGGGCCATTTTACCCCGGGGCCGAGGCGCTGCGGCGAGGGGCCCCGCCGCGTCACTTCCGGTGCCCGGCGCGCGGCCAGGCGGAACCGGAGCGATGAAGTCTGTGTTTGTGACCGTCGGCACCACCAGCTTCGACGAACTCGTGGACTGCGTCTGCGCGCAAGATACGCTGCGCGTGAGTGGGGGGGGGGCTCGTGGGTGAGCAGCGGCGCTGCCTGGTGTCTGAGCCGCCGCGACGGTTTTTCGCGGCTGCTGTGGCTGCGGAGTCGCGGTCGGTCCGCCCGGCCGCCGGAAACTCATTATTTCCGCCGCCGCCGCCGCCGCCGCCGCCGCTCTCAGCCTCCTTCCGCCTTTGCCCCGTTCGCAGCGAGGCTGGAAGTCTCGCGAGACTTCTCGCGAACCCTTCAGCCACGCTCGCGGCGGGCCTGGAAGTGTCGCGAGATTTCGGAACCGAGCGTTCGCTTCTCGCGCGCGCCCTCTGCCGGCCACTCTCGCGAGACCCGGCTCCTGAGAGGAAGGCGGGAGGCGCGCCCTCTAGGCGCTCCTTGGGCTGCTCCCTCAGGTGTGCCAGGGGGCGCCCCATGTGGTGTGAAAGGCGTTTCGGGGCGCCCGCTCGGCACGCCTGCGCGAGACTGGCCACTCTTTAGGGGACTTGGTTTTGATTTTCCGTGAAAAGTGATTCAGGTCGTTGTCGGGCCTGACGACCCCGCTGCGCCCGGCTTTCGAGCTTCGCGCCGGGTCTTGGGGCCCCGCGGCCCGCGCAACTTTCCAGTTCTTTTTTGTTTTGTTTTGTTTTGTTTTGTTTTGTTTTTGTTTTGTTTTGTATTTTTGGGCCACACCCGGCGGCGCTCAGGGGTTCCTCCTGGCTGTCTGCTCAGAAACAGCTCCTGGCAGGCACGGGGGACCCTATGGGACACCGGGATTCGAACCAACCACCTTGGGTCCCGGATCGGCTGCTTGCAAGGCAAACGCCGCTGTGTTATATCTCCGGGACCCAACTTTCCAGTTCTTGACCTGAGGGAGCTGCGGGGTGGATTGGCTTCTTGGGAGAAACTTTCTCCCCCCCCCCCCAGCCTTCTTCATGCAATTGATCTCAATTAATTCCATCAAAGAAATGATTCACTTCATCTCATTTCTTTTTCTTTTCTTGAAGTTTCCTCTGCGGCATTAGCTGACTGACTTTATTCCCCAACTTGAATTCCTGTCATTTTTTTGACAGTTCTTTTTTTTCTTTCCCTTTCTTGTTAGAATGTAGGCTGAAGCAATTGTTACAGGGTAAAACGGAGACGACATTACAGGATTGTTATTTATACAAGTTTTAGCTATTTTATATCTTGGCAATTATTTATGAATTTCAGAGATTGATATTATTTATATATTTACATATTTATATATTAATAGGATATATTTATAAATATATGCCTATTATATATTATGTATTATAAATATTATGTTTATATAATTCATATATAATATAATTTATAAATATTGTGTTTCTTATATTTTCTTTTTTTTTTTTTTCTTTTTTTTTTTTGGTTTTTGGGCCACACCTGTTTGACGCTCAGGGGTTACTCCTGGCTATGTGCTCAGAAATCGCCCCTGGCTTGGGGGGACCATATGGGACGCCGGGGGATCGAACCGCGGTCCTTCCTTGGCTAGCGCTTGCAAGGCAGACACCTTACCTCCAGCGCCACCTACCCGGCCCCGGTTTCTTATATTTTCTATCTATAAGATATATACATTTGTTTTAGTTCCTTGACAAATGTCAAGTGTTCCTCCTGTTCAGCACCTCAGTCACTCTGCATCCAGTTCCTACATGTTATTATCTGACTTTATTCACCAACTTGAATTCATTTGTTCTTTTCGACAGTTCTTTTTTTCTTTCTTTCTTTTTTTTTTTTTAAGTTTTTGGGCCACACCCGGTAACGCTCAAGGGTTACTCCTGGCTCAGCATTTAAAAATCCATCCTGGCTTGGGATACCATATGGAAGCCAGGAGATCGAACTGCGTTCCTTACTTGGTCAACCGCGCATGAGGCAGAAGGCCCTACTGCTCCGACCCCTATTTATTACTTTTGGATAACATCTTGATTTGAGCTCCAAAATGACAAACATGTTTGGAGTTAGGAACGAGGGAAAGCAGAGCCCACATGGCAAGAGGCACTGGGGGCCAAATTCAAGAGAAAAGATAACACATACCGGTTTTGAAGGTTTATTTGTTTTTGGGTTTTGTTTTGTTTTGTTCGATTTCTATTTTTCATCTGTTGCTGGGGTCTGAACTCCAGGCTTGACATTATGTTCTGTGGGTGCACCTGCCCATATGCTACAGTCGTTGTTGACCAGGTCTGCTTTTTCACCTCTTTCGCTTTTAGATCCTCAAGAGCCTTGGCTACAACCGGCTGCTCCTGCAGATAGGTAGAGGAAAGGTGGTACCTGAAGTGATCCAGACTCAGTCATTTACTCTGGACGTTTACAGGTACAAGGACTCCTTGCAAGAAGACCTCCAGAAAGCCGACCTGGTCATTAGTCATGCAGGTAAAGGGCCACGAAAATTACGGTTTAAACTTTGATAGATGACAACAGATCCTTCAATATTACTACTACTACCACCACTATTATTATTATTATTATTATTATTATTATTATTATTATTATTAAGATTTTGAGCTGAGACCACTCATAGCCTGATTTGGAGAATTATTATTATTATTATTATTATTATTTATATTTGTGTTTTGGGCTTTTACAGGCTTGGACCACTCCTGGCATGGTTCAAGGACAATTATCATTATTATTTTATTATTAGGGGCTTGTGACGCTTGGACCACTCATAGCCCGGCTCAGGAGGAACCTGTGTGGTCGGGGATGTACTTTTAGGTTTTCTGTTTGCAAAGCAAGAGCCTTCCTGCTATTCTATGTCTTTGACCCACTCTAATAATTTGGAAGTAAAGTAAAAGGGCAGAAAAAATAAATTGTTATGGATCAGGAACTTAAAGACTCAGCAGCCAGGATCTCTTGCTTTATGATCTCAGTGGCAATTTGTTCTCCATCCCACAGGGCCCGAGGCAAAACTCGTAGCTTCTGCATCCTATGGTGCCCCAGGCCTGCCAGGAGAGCCTGACTTGAGCACCACCTCTGAGCTCTGTTAAGTGTGGCTCACAGCCAAGAAAAAATAGTTCATATGTCTGGATGAGAGAAGTGGGTTGAATTCCAGTATTTTCTGCTCTATAAGATGCACCTGACCATAAGACACAAATAGTTTATATATGTTCTCCTCCCCTACATTCAGGCTTCCGCTCCAGGCAGCATTCACTCCATAAGATGCATCTTTTGGGGAAAATATGTGTTATGGTACTCAAAATAGCGTAGTCACTTTTAGCTCACCTGAAACAGAAAGATAAAACCATTTACCAATGCTATGTGAAGAATTACTAAACTTGAAATTAGTATTTACATTTAGATCTGTGAGAATGTTCTCAGTTGATTGAATTTCTCAGAAAGAAATAGACCTTGAAAGGTATTTTGTGTCTATTAAATGTGAATGTAAAATCCATGCACTCTGTTACAGCCTTTAATAACCTCATATTGTCTCAATCTTATTTTACTGACTCTTTAGAGAACCATCTGGTTTCATTAATTAGACTTCCATTACTTTCAGAATAGCTGCTTTTGGGGAGCATTATAATTTTGACTACTGAGACAAAGAGGGAGTGTGATTTTTGGTTCTTAAGATTATAGTTTGAAGTGAGAAAAGTCAAAAAAGGGATTAGGGGCTAACGTGAAGAAATATTAATACTTAGAAATGTATGAGGGTAATATTAGGTATAGTTTCTACATGTTTATATATACAGATCAGTCCTCCGAAACATACTATCAATTAATATGATTAATATTTTCATTTACAGATATAGAATGAGGACATGTGTTTAAGAGAGTACACAAGCTTTTCCAGAATGGAAGTACATGTTCAAAGGTTTAAAGACTGTGTGCTTAAAGAACAAGTCCTTCCATTTAAAATTTTAAAATTATTTTAGAAGTTATAGTTGAAATAACTAAAGTACATCCTGGAGATTTGATCCTTTTGTGGTGGTACTTTAAAGAATGCTCACGGAAATCACGTATTCATTGACGATCTCTTGTTTTGGAGCCAAAGTATAGGATATATTCTTGTACACTCTGCTGAACCTAAATATTATATGGGTTCCACACACATACCCAAGCAAACTCCTAGAGGGCAAGTGACAGGACATTGTCTGGATCATCATGTTGGAAGTGACAAAGCAATGCATTTTTTCTTTCAAGTCAACTTTGAATATATTATTTAAAGTTCTGGTTTGTAGCTGAGTTGTTTTTGTTTGTTTGTTTGGGCCACACCCAGTGATGCTCAGGGGTTAGTCCTGACTATGCTCTCAGAAATAACTCCTGGCTTGCGGGATCATATGGGAGATCGGGGGATCCAACCGTGGTCCCTCCTAGGCTAGCCTGACAAGGCAGGTGCCTTACCGCTCCGTGCCACTGTTCCGGCCCCTGTAACTGAGTTTTTAAACTTGATATTCTAACTGTAAAACTTAATTGACAGAGCACATTACTTAAACTGTAATAACACATTTGTAGGTGCAGGAAGCTGTTTGGAGACTCTGGAAAATAGAAAGCCACTTGTGGTTGTTATAAATGAAAAGTTAATGGACAATCATCAGCTGGAATTGGCAAAGCAGTTATACAAAGACGGACATCTCTTCTATTGTACCTGCAGGTATGCCAGAGACTTTTTTGAGTTCATTCCTTAATTCCTTCCCACCTGATACTACCCACATACCTGAACCATCTGCTGCTTTAGCTGGGTTATTACTTTTTCTCTATCTTTCCAAACTTAGTTAACTTTCTTGCATGTCAGATTCTCTCATTTGACATCCACTTTTAAGATGATTTCTGTCTGTTATTTTTTCTGTATCTGTGCCAGTGGCATTGCATATGCCTATAAATACTCATTTGAGTGCTTAGGTCTGAGAATATTATTTTTGAGTTAACTAACTTAGATTTCCATTATTAAATGATGGCAGTTTCATGATTTTAATTGTAATGTGCCTTCAATATATTCATTGGAATCCTAAAATGTACTCCTTCACTAACTCAGCTTCTCCTAGTAACACAACAGGCATTGTTTTAGGTGATTTGGATAAATAAGTGCTAAATGAAATACAGTGTTCTCATGCTATGTTCTGCTCATATAGAATAGAGAGTAAGTGGCTTATGAATAATGATCAGGGTAATTTCACAAAGGTGACATGTACTATAAAAAGTAAATAAGTCTGGGTGAAGATTAGACAAAGTGATCAGAGAAAGCAGGACTTGATTTATGCCACTTAAGCTTGAATCTGAATTTGTAGGAAGTGTTAGTTATTAGATGCTATTCTAGAAATTGAAGGAACACCGAGAATTACAATTCAGAATAAGCTTGGAATTATGTTGTGTTTAGGGAACTGGAAAGTTTTGTGTGTCAGGAGACTAGTGAGCCAGGGGAAATAGCTCTCGTAAGAGTTATGATTGTATTCTGTATTTAATGAAAAGCTATCGAAGTATTTTAAGCAAAAGAATTGCTTTATGGTAAGGCATGTTTTCTAGAAGTATATTAGAATGAAGCAAGAACTCATCAACAACACAATATAACAATGAAGAAAATTGCTGGTTTCTTTACTATTTGTTCTTCTTGAGCCACTAGAAGCCAAGGGGTCGTCAGGTCAGTAATTACCTAATTGCTTGAATTATTAAAAGTAAAGATATCATCTGTGTTAAAATACACATTTTAATAAAATAATTTTAATAAAACATTAAACAGGAGAGACTAGCTTTTTTAACTTTACTACTTAGGTAGAGTGCCAACTCTTGGTAAATAAAGCTTCCTGAGCTGGAAAGATGGCACAGTGGTAGGGCGTTTGCCTTGCACATGGCTGACCCAGTACAGACCGCTATTCGACCTCCCGTCCCCCAAGCCAGGAGCAGTTTCTGAGCGCAAAGCCAGGAGTAACTCCTGAGCATCACTGGGTGTGGACCCCCCAACAAGAAAAATCAAAATGAAGTTTCCTGTTTTCTCTGAGAGGAGTAGATTCATTAATTCATGAGCAATTATTGTTGTCTTAATGCTTATTATGATGGGGGTAAAGGATGTCAGGGTAGTTTTGTTATATAGACTTCATTCTTGAAAGTATTGTGAATTGGGAGAGGAGCTAGATAATCAGAATCACTTGGGCTTCAGATATCAGGACAAGTCAATATTTGGGTAGTTGGTATTATTTGGGGTTAATGTTTTATACTCTTTCAAACTGCTTTATACAGATTAATTTTCCAGATATTCCTGATGAGTCTTTTTATTATTAGTGCTTGGAGAGGGGCCCTCCCTGGCAGTGATCAGAGTCTGTGGTTACTCTCTGATTCAGTGTCTGCAGTGCTGCTCAGACCCTCCCTGTGGTTCTGCAATATTTCATGGCCAGGCCACCAGGGTGGTGCTCAGGGGTCTTCTAGGGCTACAGCAACCATATGCAGATGAAATCAAACTGGGGTTGGCCACACACCTTAGCCTCGAATATTTTACTAGAATGTACTTTATATATTTAAATATTGTTTATATTTATTTTAGTATACTATCACTTCCTAATATTTTTATTACAATACAATTACCAAATAGTTTTGATTTTATGTCAGCACTTTAAAAGGGAAAACTAGAATTTTATAAACATATCTCTTCAATCAGCCTATAAAATAAGCACTGAAAATGTACAATAAAGTTATATTTTGCAATTTTAAAAGTCCTTATTTTTTTATGAATTTCAAGCAACTTACTCACACAGATGCCATCAGAATAACACTTTATATTTTCACTTTAGCTGTATGATTTTTTGCCCTCGGTAGCTGTATGTCTGTCATAATTTAAGTGTGTGGTTTAATTTTTGTGTTGTAGAACTTTATTTTTATCATGCATGGCAATGTTACATTGATTGTATATATGGATTATGATACTAAATTGCTGGAAATAACCTATTTCCTCATGCATGGTCTATTACCGCCCATCCTAATTGTTCCTATCTGCCAGCTTTTTCTTTTGCTTTACTCATTGTTTTGCTTCAAATTAGTTTTGCTTCAATTTGTTTTTCCAGTCATAAGAAATGTTTCACCATCATGTGAACTCATCTTTAATGAATTAAAGTTTCTGAAATAGTTCAGTTGTATGAGGTGCATGTTGAATTGACAGTTACATGAAGTATACTATGATATCTGAAAGTAAAATGTTCTTACTGTAGCTTTTTTGCTGAATGATGTAATACAGAGAAGCAGTTACCATTTATGTGGAAATTTTTTTTTAACAAACTAAAACATATCCTTTGAGCTAACAGTTTGTTAAAGCAAGATGATTTTTTTATTGGTTTTTGGGTCACACTGGGCAGTGCTCCTGGCTCAGCACTGAGAAATTGCTTCTGGCAGGCTCAGAAGAACATATGGGATGCTGGGAATCAAACCCAGATTCATTGTGGGTCAGCTGCGTTCAAGGTGAACGCCATACCACTGTGCTATTGCTCCAGCCTCAAAGCAAGTTAATTTTTTTTTTTTGGTTTTTGGGTCACACCCGGCAGCGCTCAGGGATTACTCTGGCTCTACGCTCAGAAATCACCCCTGGCAGGCATGGGGGACCATATTGGGTGCCGGGATTTGAAGCACCGTCCTTCTGCATGTAAGACAAACTCCCTCCATGCCATCTCTCCGGTCCCCAGAAAGCAAGTTAATTTTTTAATGAAACTTATTTAGAAAGATTTGATGGGAAATAATGTACAGGTATAAGAGAGAACACAGGGTTGAAAAGTAGCCCCTCACCCAAAGCTTAACCTATCAAATCATTGCAAGCAATATATAAGGCCTATAATAGCACTAATATCTATGATAAAAATGTCAGGAATTATGTGACAAATACAAAGCTTTTATAAAGTAGTAGTTTCCTGGAAGGAACTTTGTGGTGTCACTCTTGCTGTTTTGGGTTGTACTACCTATTTTGGTATAAAACACAGAATGCTGTTTTTGTTTTATACATTTCATCTTTTTTTGGGGGGGGAGGGGGAGCCACACCCAGCTGGATCAGGGCTTACTCCTGGCTCAACTCTTGGTGGGTTCAGTGGACAATATGTGGTGCCAAGAATCAAATCTCAGTTGGTGGCATGTAAGACAAATGTCCTAACCCCTGTACTATCTTTCACTTTGGCCCTTTACTTTTCATTTAAAAAATGGAAAATTCTGACCTAGAGTGATAGTGCACTGGGTAGAGATGATCAGAATTTTATTCCTGGCATCCCATATGGTTGCCATAGCACTGTCAGGATTGATACCTGAGCTCAGAGTCAGGAGTAAGCCTGGAGCAACACCTTATGTGGCCCAAAATAAAAAAAATACTGTTTGTTGCTAGTGAAATACTAGTTTTTTCCTAAATAGTCAGAATACACAGGTATCACATAAAAGTGTGAAACCTGTATCGTTGTGTTTTTAGTATATTTATACTAAAATGTTATATTTTATATATGCATGTATAATTTAACCTATTTCAAATTTTCATATGCAATTTGAGAAATGTAGCAATATGTTTGGAAATTACACTCAGGCATCAAGTAGATAATAGGTAAGTTATGGAATTTCTCCATATTGCCTAATATTTCTCTTCTTTTATTTTAGCACGCTTCCTGGACTCTTACAGTCAATGGATTTATCAACACTGAAATGTTTTCCTCCTGGCCAGCCAGAAAAATTTTCTGCATTTTTGGATATGGTTGTTGGATTAAAAAAATAAACAGTAAACGCTGAATATTTAAAAAACACACCCATCTATGTAAACTGGTCTATGGAATGCTACTAAGTCAAAATGAATACATAATATATGTTTGGGGAATAATGCAAATTAGTATTTTTTAAATCTGTCATATATATATAAAATTAGATAATCTGAATATTAACATTTGGTGCAATTCTAAAATAAGAGCTTAGTAAATTTATTCAACTTTAAAAACATTCATGGTCTGGATAGCATGGAGCTAGGGCGTTTGCCTTGCATGCAGAAGGATGGTGGTTCAAATCCTGGCATCCTATATGGTCTCCTGAGCCTGCCAGGAGAAATTTCTGAGCAGAGAGCCAGGAGTAACCCCTGAGCACTGCCAGGTGTGACCAAAAAAAAAAAAAAAAAAACCCCAAAACATTCATGTATTAATGATATGTAATGTCCGTTGTAGGCATTTTCTAGAATCTCAAATATAATCATAAATAAACCCAATTAAGTTGGGAAACATTGACATGATCCTCAAATGTAGGTGGTCCCATTGTTAAAATAATACACCATAACAAACCTATAAGAAGCGTTGAGTAAGATTGTTTGCTTCATAATTTAAGGAACATATGGTTTTGGTTTTGGACAACACCTGGCTGTGCTCAAGGGTTCCTCCTGGTGGTGCTTGGGGAACATACAGGATTGAACCCAGATTTAGCATGTGCAAGATAAAATGCCTTACTCACTGTACTATCTCTCAACTATCTATCAAACAAATTTTAAAGACAAAAGAAATTTGTTGTATAGTAAAATAAAGTTTGATAATTTCTATAAAAGATTAAAAAGATAAGTGATTGTGGATCTGTTTATTGTAAACTGGATAATTTCACTTTTCTCCTCTAAGATAAAAATAGTAAGTGGCGGGCCCAGAGAGATAGCACAGCGGCGTTTACCTTGCAAGCAGCCGATCCAGGACCAAAGGTGGTTGGTTCGAATCCCGGTGTCCCATATGGTCCCCCGTGCCTGCCAGGAGCTATTTCTGAGCAGACAGCCAGGAGTAAACCCTGAGCACAGCCGGGTGTGGCCCAAAAACCAAAAAAAAAAAATAGTAAGTGGTAAAATTGGGGCCAGAGAGATAGCACAGCAGTAGGGCGTTGCCTTGCATGCAGCTGATTCAGGAAGGACGGTGGTTCGAATTCCGGCATCCCATATGGTCCCCTGTGCCTGCCATGAGCGATTTCTGAATACAGAGCCCGATTGTGATAACCCTCCAAAAAAAGAAAGTGGTAAAATAGACCTGCCCATTATCAAAGTATTACTCATTTGAAGAGAAGACTACATCAAAAAGCACTATAGAATTTGCTGTTACTCTTTTAAGGACTCCTTGTTTTGGGGAATGGGGGATTCTGGGCCACATGCAGCAGTGTTTAGTGTTTACTCCTGGCTTTGTCCTCAGATCAGTTCTAGTGAGGCTAAGGTGATCATATGGGATGCTGGGGATTGAATCCCAGATAGGCCATGTGAAAGACAAATGTCCTACCCACTGTACTGTTGGACAAGTCTAGAAATTGCTTTCACATGGTTTTGTAATGTTTGCTTTAACAGGAGTTTATAAAATTACTTTTGTGACTGAGTTATCTGATACGTTTAAAATACATGGTTTTAAAATTTACATGTTGAGCTGCATTATAAAAACCCAGGAAATAGTCTTAAGGCATATAAACCAGTTATCTCCAAGTATCCTCCAGTTTTCTGGTAGAAATTTCAGATACAGATTATGTATAAAAATAGGAATAAAGGATAAATTAGGAAAAACTGAGTATACCATAATGTTGAGTACTTCAAGCATTCCGCTTGGGATACATTATATAATGCTTTTATACAATTATTTTCCTGGTTGTGTTTTAACTAGGCTAATTTTAAAATAAATTTTTGCTATGGTAGAAGGTATTGGCTGAAAAGTAGGTAACAGGAAGAAAGAAACTTGGACCGACATTTTGCTAAGAATAATCCTAAAAAGTGAGTAATCAATAGTAGTTGAGAAGTCACAGAATCATCATTGTATGTTATTATTACACTAATATGGTAGGAGAAGCCAGTCTTTTTTCTGAACTTTCTTTGAATATATCTTTAGTTTGAGAAAAAAATCATGACTCAACACTGATGTGACCATTCTGTCATGAAAGACTTGCTATATAGAGTCCAAAAAAGTCCCTGCTCAAACCAGAACTAAAAAGCAATACTGAATCAAAGTCCTATGTTTTCTTTCTGACCATACTGCATAAGCAGATTAGTGTATTGTTTTTCTCTGAGGTTTAAGCCATTGTTGTCCATTGTATCTCTTCTATGCTCTGACAATTTCTATCAGTTGTTGGGTTTATAAAGGACTGGCTGGAGAGAGATATAGTGAGTAGGGCACTTAAGTGTGGTTGTGTTAGATCACGGTATCATATATGGTCCCCCAGGCACCTCCAGGAGTGATTCCTGAGTAAGGGCCAGCAGTAAGCCCTGAGCATTGCCTGATGTGGCTCAAAAACAAAAAAATCAGAGGCTACCTTAGATTCATTTTTATTTTTAGGAATACTCACAATCCTGGAAATAGCAATCACATTTCTCAGATGAAGAACAGAGGTTATAATTTGTCTAAAGAGTGGTTTTTTTTTTGGTCAGATATGCCACTGTAAAGAATTTTTTTGTTCCCAGAGATGTTTTCTTTCTACTGTATTTTACTTGTAAGATTACTTACCTTCTTTATAGTTTGCCTCATTATTAGTTATTTTAGTACTTTCTAAGTAAAATTTTCTTTCCAGAAGTTATTCGAAAATGAATAAGTGTGATTTGGAGAGTTTGGAAGAACTTTTTTCAATGAAAAGTACAAATACATTTTACAGATAAAAGTCTAGGACAAAGTAATAACCATGTTAACATCTAACTTTCCCTTAGTGAAAAAACTAATTCTAATCAAAATTCTATTTTGAAGATTTGCTCAAGAAAGTAAAATTAGTTTGCTTTATTTACATGCTAGGACTTGAGGGTCTTGAAATACATTGGAATTCAGTTCATTTAGCAGTCTTTATATTTTCAGATATTTAGATTTCTAGGAATAAGGAAGGAAAACGTACATTTAGATGTTGAGAAATTCATCATGATTAGCTTCAGAGTTTTAGAGGTATGCAGTTTTGTTTTTGAGATTGATGAAAGTGATTTTACATCAGATTGTCTTAAACTTTATCCAGTTGTGACCACCTTTTTTCTAAGAAATGCCACAAGCAAGTACTGTAAAAAAAAAACACTAAGCATGTTTTGGAAGGGTTACTGGATGTCTCTGAGGTACTCAGGGAATCATAGTGGTGTCGGATCAGACAGGGTCAGCTGCACGTGATGCAAGCTCCTTAACTCATATACTGTGTGTTTGACCCACACATTTTGTAGTAATTTTTGTTGGTTGCATGTTTAGATACCCTTTGCTGTGGACAATGTTTTTACTGACTCCCACATTCAGTTAGCCCAGCATTTCTCTACTCGGTTCATATGATCTCTCCTTTATGTCCCCTGGATAGGTTACCCCAAATTGCACGAATGTGGGTTCATGGCTCAAGACTAGGAAGCAGTCTGGTTGGATAATGAGACCACAGAAGTGAAACAAAGTTGGAAAAGGATAGGATCAGAAAACAATTGAAACTGCCAATATGCAACACTTTATAACACACAGCTGAAGCTAAGTTTTTAGTCAGAGTTCTTGTTTTGTAAGCAGCTGACCTCATTTCAATTCCTGGAACCTCATAAGGTTTCTAATCCCTTAACTCTGAGCTCCAAAATGGTATTTTCAGTTGCCTACTAGCCATTTTAATTCTCTAAGCACCTTAAAACTTGAGTGTCTAAACTAAGATTATATTCATCCAACTAATCCTTCTGAGATCCTCATCTCTCAGTGGTGCCATCATCATTTTGGTCATTCTTTCTGTTTTATATTCTTAATCCCTTATATATGGTTACCAAGTACTCTCAGCTTCCTAAATATACCAAGCCCAATTATCTGTTTATGAAGTAAAGTAAATGCAGTGAGAAGAATTCCTTTTCCCCCACATCCCTGCCAACAGACTGTTGCCAGTATTTTTGTTATGTGCCTTTATCACTGGTGTAAGATATCTCTATTGACTTGATTTGGCTTTCCCTTAAAGTGCCTATGAATCCACATTTTGTATTAAGAGGATCCAAAGTATGCTTTTTGTTTTGCAGAACATATTGTCTAGTTCAGGGGAAAATGTCATTAATTCTGTGTCTTATTGCTGAAACATAGCAGGTCTTCCATAACGATAAATATACTTTTAAAGTTTAGCATTCTTACTAACTTGTTTAGGATATGTACTGGTTCTAAAAACACTAATCTTAAACACATTTTATATTGTGTTTGACTCCCAAGTATTTATTAGATATCTTAGAAGAAAGATTTTTGCATGTTGAAGTTTGTAGGGTCATGTTCTTATAGGGATGGTATCTCAAATAGCAATGCTTATATGCAATATCCTTATGGTATTAAGGATTTATTACATGATAACTTTTCTGAATGAGGACTTTAAAATGTTTGATGTTAAAAGCTAGAGGTTCATGACAAGTAGTAGTGAACAGGTTTTCCAGTAAAAGATAAGATGAATAAATTTAGGAGAATCACTAATATTTACTTTTAATTACTTATTAAACAGTTAAATCCTTACATGACTATTCTGGCATAGTCTTTATTGTTATTATTATGGGTGGTTACACAAATGGTAGACAAATTAACATCCAGGCAAGATATATGCTTCTGAACTTTGTGTTACTTGTTGAAAAAGTATTCTAAGGGTTGTATTGTATTGTAATGTATAACATCTATCTTGATATTTCAAGTGAAGAACTTCATTGTTAATTGAGTTTTGCCACATTTTTGAAATTTTCACATTTGTGAAAATTATTTTGACTGACATTGTCATGATTTTGGTGGCTCTACTCCTGCCTACTAAGACAGGAGAACTTAAATGTCTTTGGATCATGAAATAATTATAAATATTTACAACTGTGCTTCTTGTTCTCACATATCACCACATTTTGTAGTGATTTTTAGGGAATCTACAGATACTCTGAATCCACCAATTAAGAATCCCTAGGCAGAAATCACTTTAGTAACTTTATTTCTTAGTCTTTATTCACTAATATTTTGGTGATTCCTATACGCCTTTATAATAAGTTCTCTGATTAAATACATATAAGCTTATTTTTTGTTTTGTTTTGGGACCATACTCATCGTTGCTCAATGGCTACTCCTGGCTCTGCACTCAGGAATCACCCCTAGCTGGCTTGGAGTACCATATGGGATGCTGGAGATCGAACCCACATCAGCTGTGTGCAAGGCAAACACCCTGCTGTGCAATGGCTCATGCTACCCATATAAGCTTCTTTTAAGTATATTTTTATTTGAAGCACTGTGATATTTAATACTGTACATTCTACACCAAAATATATCCTTCCCTCCACTAGGGTCATAATTTTCTCATAAACCTGGTAGTGTTAGTATTCTAAGCCCCAAACAGTATACTGGTAGGGAGCTTGCCTTGCATACAGCTGACCCAGGTTCAATCCCTGGCTCCCTACATGATCCCCTAGCACACCAGGAATAAATCCTGAGTGCAGAACAAGGAGTAAGTCCTGAGCATTGCTACATGTGGTCCAAATGCTCTCCCAAAATGAAAAAGAGTTGTAGAAGGTCCATATCCCCTCAGAAATAGTACTAGAAATAGAACTCTGTACTGTTGCCCAATTCTTAAATAATAATTCTTACAAAGAAGAACTACATACTGAAGACAAGATCTGAACAAAAGCTCAGGAGTAGGTGAATCACAAATTACATTTCCCAATTATTGTAACAATTTAGACTTCATCTATTTATAATAACCATTTCAAAGTACTTAGTATTGTCCTTCAAAGTATTTGTATTTGTTGTACTTAGTATACCAGTTGACTATTCTTTAGAACCAAGAACTACTCTAACTTGGAAATCTCTAAAAAAGAAGTTATGGCATTAAAAAGTGATAAAATATGGAAGACCCATGTTAGGGATACTGGGGGTGTTGAGAATTTAATTTCTAACAAATTCTGAGTTGCTGCTGCTGATTGTAAGATCATACTTAGGGTGTTATAGAGCTCTGATTTTCAAAGTCTAATATGTTTAACAAAATAAATGCAGTCTCATCAGTATTTGTGAGATATGTTTTTAATGTTGCCATTATTTAAGTATTGTTCAGGTATGAACTATTTAGTTAAATGATCATTGATTGGATTTTTTCCTGTAAAATTGCTTGACCTTTTTTCCATTTGCTCAGTTTTATTTAGAAACTTTACTAAACTATCCTACACAAGTGTATATCTGGGGCTGGAGAGATAGCATGGAGGTAGGGCATTTGCCTTGCATGCAGAAGGATGGTGGTTCAAATCCTGGCATCCCATATGGTCCCCTGAGCCTGCTAGGAGCGATTTGTGAGCGTAGAGCCAGGAGTAGCCCCTGAGCACTGCTGGGTGTGACCCCCCCAAACAACAACAACAACAAAAGTGTATATCCTCCCTCATATGTTCAAATAGATTAGATTCTAACTTTTATTTCTTATATTTTAAAATGTCTGCTGGAGTTCTCTCTTGACATTCCTCTTTGCCCTTATCTTATAAATGTACTTTTTCTGGAGGAATTCCTTCCAAAGCAGTGCATAGGAGGCCTGGGTATTCTGTCAACTATGCTGGTGGTTTAATATTAGGGTGCAAGAATATGGTGCTGTTTAGAACTTACATTGAGCCACCTTATGGTGCTCAAGGGACTTCCAGGCTGTGCTCAGAGATTTTAGGGGAATATGTAGTAATGGGTATAGAACCAGCATGTACCTTAACCCTTGTACTATTTCTCTAGTTCCTGAAATTACTTTGCCTTTTTCTACTGTTTTAGCTTTTGTTTTCAGGTGTTTCCCCAACCCCCCTTTCTTCTAGTTTTTGTGTCAATATCATCCAGCAACTTTTTGAGAAAGGACAGTACGTTAATCTATCACATTTGAAAATACGTTCTTTTCTGTAGCATTCAGTGTTGGAAATAACTTTTCCTAAATATTGAATTTGATTATTTTTAATTATGTTGAAAAGAATTATGTAATTCACATTTGTGATCTTTTGTATATGAACTGTTTTTTCCCTCTGAAATCCTGATACTCTATCACCTATTTTCAGAAGTGTTATTGAGTGCATTTTTGCTCATCGTTTTTGCTTGTATGTTCTGGCTATTTCATATCCCTTTCAGTTTAAAGACACTGATTTGCTATGCTAGAATTTTCTTCATATCACCATCATCTGCATCATTTCTTCATTTTTTTCTGCCCCACCCCTCTTTGGGCATATGTTGTCTTTTCTGGATCGATCCACTAATTGAAAGGTTTTTCTTCTTCAGTCTTTATCTGTTGTTCTATGAACTTTTCAGCTCTAATTCTATTCCTTTTGGATTAATTTTTGATCTAAATATAGCTATATTCACATTTTATTATAGAGATTACAGGTTTTGACAAATATATAGTCTTATTACTATCTTTACAATCACAATAAAGAACAATTCCATCATCTCTCTGTATCTTTTTATGCCAACACTCACCTGAAAACACTGATTACTTTTACCAGCTGATTTTTCTTTCTCCCTATTGTTTTGCTTTTCTACTATGTCATTATAAATAACAGTCATGTATACAGCCATTATAGTAAGTAGATGATGCCTTAGTGTGATTTTGATTAGCATTTCCTGATAATGCTGTTGACTGTAATTTCTATGTTGTTATTAATCATTGCTATAGCTTTGATAAAATATGTAGTGAAATATTTTATCCTAATTTTTTTATTTGGGGTATTGGGTAGGGAGCCCTTCTCAGTGGTACTGAGGTTCACCAACACTACATACATCTGGCATTGCTTTGGGGAGGGTATGTAATATTTAGAATTGAATTCAGGACCCTTTCTATGCTGGACATGCACTGCAGTCTTGAGCTATCTCCCCAGAACTTTATTTTTTATTTTTTATAATTTTTATTGAGACCAATGTAAATTTAAATCTTTCACAGTTGTATTTCAGACACATAGTGACAGTGAATTAGGGCCATTCCCACCACCATTGTTGACCCTCTGCCACTGTTCCCAGCATGCATCCCATACCTGCACCCGTAGCCCCCTGGACTGCTAGTATAAAAGCTCTCTTTTGTGTATAGCTTGTTGTAGTTTGGGTCTCTTGATTGTATTGTTGTTGACTTTAAGTTGGACATTTAGGCCTGATCATTTTTTATCCACTCAATGTTCATGAGACTGCTTTTCCTCTGGTACCGTTCACTTTTCTTTCCTCAATTTGTAGGAAGACATAGAATATGAGGCAGAACAAGATGATTCATGTTCTATGGTTCTGTTAAAAAAAAGTGAGCAGGAGCCCCCTGTCTAGAAGCTATAAATATAAATTTAAAAGAAGCAAAATAGCAAAAGGAAAAAAAATATAAAAGGGGGGGGCTGATGTGGCAGGGTTTTTGTTGTTGTTTTGTTTTTGAATAGACACAGTAAGTATTGGGGAAATTAGAAAGGACCTTGGCCTAAGAGATACAGGGTGTCTCCATTAAATATTGTCATGAGACCAACTACAGGCTCTGGAGATGTTCATTGTCAAACCCCAAGGTCTTTATTTATGGTGCCAGAAAATGTTTTGCTTAGTTGTGGTTGTCAAAGTCAGTCCTCTATAATTAGAGCTATTGGTTTTATACAGATCCTAGGATGAAGTCTAGGATAGAGTCTTTCTTTATGGTTCCAGATGTTCTGCTCAGTCACAGTTGTTGTAGTCAGTCTTTTGTATTTAGTGATATTGGTTTTTGCACAGATCAAAGGATAGAGTGTCTTCTGATTTCATCTCACCATTCAGTGATGACATAGGACAACCTTCGTCAAGTTGTTGCAGTTTGATATTGGTTTTTGCACAGATCAAAAGATGGAGTGTCTTCTGATTTCATCTCACCATTCAGTGATGAGGTTGGACAACCTGCCCTTAGTTCAAGTTGTTGCTGTTTCCTCATGGTCAAGATGTCTTGTCAACCTGGCACAAGTTGGTGCCAGAGTAGTATTAGGAACTCCCCAGAGGGAGTTTGATTTATGGTGCTATTGCAAGGTGCTATGCCAGTTCTAAGGTTGGGATCTGTGGTTTGGGGTTGGACAGCCAATGTTTGATCACATGAAGTCTAAGTCGAGTTCCCATGACTTACGTTAAAGGGTGGAAGGCGCCCCTTTATTATAAAATTTATGGGTTCTTATCCTTAGTAGAGAAGAACTTGTTTCTATACATAAGATTTCTCCATTTTAGTGTGCCTATGCAAAAAGGAGCGATGCCATATTGTTAGTGCATTTGGGGTTAAACCCAGAACTTTATTAATTTGGATTTGTATTTGCTTATTGTATTGACTTGAGAGTTTAATATAAAGTTTTAATAGAAAGGTTTTTGTTGGATATGAGATATAGTAGTTTTCCCCACATCTATGACTTGTATCATAAATATCATCATTTGAAAATAAAAGATTTAAATTTTAATAAACTCCAGTTAATTAATATTTTCTTTCATTACATTTAAGAACTCTACATAACCAGGCCCGGAGAGATAGCACAGCGGCGTTTGCCTTGTAAGCAGCCGATCCAGGATCAAAGGTGGTTGGTTCGAATTCCGGTGTCCCATATGGTCCCCTGTGCCTGCCAGGAGCTATTTCTGAGCAGACAGCCAGGAGTAACCCCTGAGCACCACTGGGTGTGGCCCAAAAACAAAACAAAACAAAACAAAACAGAAAACTCTACATAACCAAAGATTTTATCCTCTGTATTCTTGTAAAAAAAAAACTAAAGATTCTGTTTTCTACATTTAGTTTAGATCTTTGATCCATAAATATTGTACAAGATGTGAATTTTTTTCTTTTGCATATGCATGTCAGTTGTTTCAGTGCCATTTGATGAATATACTGTCTCTTTTAAAGTTGAACAGCTATTGTACCTTTGTCAAAAGCAGTTAACTGTATTTATGTTGGTTTTTTTCCTGTGGGCTTCCTGTGTGTTTCCTTTTCATCTACTAATTTGTGCTGTTTTCTACGAACCTACTTCTCCAACATTTTCCCTTCTTGGTTCCTTTTCTTAAATTGAAGTATATAAATTTGTATTAAATGTTGTTTAATGTGTTTTATTTTAAAGCTTAAGCAATAGAAATATGAATTTTGCATTTTTTTCTAAAAGTAATGTGCCAAAAATAAGTTTTCCCTTTTAACGCTAAATTTCCTTTAGTATTTTGTGACCTAAATGGAAGATGGTGTTGCTTCTTTTGAAATTGTATTTCAGTACTTTTGCAAAAGGAATAATTTCTTCAGTATTATGGCTTCCTTATATAAAACTAAATAAGGTACTTAAGATACTGCCTTGCTTCAAATTGTGCAGGCACAATTTGAAGCTCACCACAAAGAGTGGTGAACTCTGTTAGAGAAATAACAACACTAACAACTAACATGACAATGTTAAAGAATGAGAGAAGTAGAATGCCTGTCACAGATACAGGCCGGGGTGGATTGGGGGGGGGGGGGCATTGGTGGTGGGAATGTTGCACTGGTGATGGAGGGTTTTCTGTTTATAACTGAAACCCAACTACAAACATGATTGTAATCATACTGTTTAAAAAAAGATTTATATTGTAAAAAAAGGCACTGCCTTGTATGCAGCTAACTTGGATTTGATCTCTAGCACCCCATATGTTCCTCCTTGCCCACTAGGAGTGATTCCTGAGCCAGGAGTAATTTCTGTGCAAAGTCCCACTGGGTATGCCCCCCAAACAACAACAAAACTGGTTTAGGGTAACTTAATTTGGGGGGCCATATCTGGTAATGCTGATGGGTAGTTCCTGGCTCTGAATTCAGGAATCACTCCTGACAGGCGCTGGGTACAATATGGGATGTGGGGTGTTTGTTTATTAAGGACCAGAGAGATAGTGTACTAAGATATATACTATGGGGCCAGAGAGACAGTATAGCAGTTAAATGCTTGTTTTGCATGTGCCTGAGCCTGGTTCAATTCCTGGTATTCTATATTGTCCCCTGAACCCAGCCAGGAGTGATCCCTAAGTGTAGAGCCAGGACCATCACCAGGTGTGGCCCAAAAAGCCAAAAGAAAAATTTGTCTTGCTAATATATTTAATTATAATAAATTGGCTATTGATGCCTTTACTATAAGCAGCAGTCATAATTATGATTACTACTGGATTTATAGATACAAGAAAAACATTTCCCAAAAGAGCTTAAGTTTGCAAATTTCCAAAGCCATTTTGATGTATTTAAAACTTAGAGGAACCGGATTCTTCCATTTAAACACAAAGCATTTGATAGTGAAGTAAGAGACTAATCTTTAAACCTTACAGAAATGTCACTTTTTTATTTCATTTTGTTACTACTCTTTGTAGTTTGTTTTTGTTTGTTGTTTTTTTTGGCCATACCCAGCTTTGCACAGGGGTTACTCCTGGCTCTCTGCTCAGAAATCGCTCCTGACAGGCACTGGGGACCATATGGGACTATATGGGATGCCCGGATTCGAACCACCTTTGGTCCTGGGTTGGCTGCTTGCAAGACAAACGCCCTACTGCTGTGCTATTTCTCTGGCCCCTCTGTAGTTTTTTAAGTTCTCTGAAGATATATTAAAAGATACCTTTAGTGGCCAAAGCAATGGCGCTGCAGTAGGCAAGCGTGCCTTGCATGCTGCTGATCCAGGACGGACCATGGTTCGATCCCGCCAGCATTCCATATGGTCCCCTAAGCCAGGAGCGATTTCTGAGTGCATAGCCAGGAGGTACCCCTGAGCTTCACTGGGTGTGGCCCAAAAATTAAAAAAAAAGATACCGTTAATGCTATGTGACTGTATGACATACATTAGAATTTGTGTTGGCAAGGTACTCCTTTCATATTTCAGCTTTAATTTTCTGTTTCAGTTTGTAAGAACTACCTTTTGTTAATGATACAGGATATCAATACTAATTTGATGATACATAATATCAATACTGATCAAATACTAATTTGAATAAATTAGTCCAGAATTTTATTAGGAAGCCTTAGAGTGATAGTGCAGTCAGTAGGGTGTTTGCCTTTGCATGAGGCTGACCTAAGTTTGATACCTGGCATCCAATATGGTCCCGCAGCACCTCCAGGGGTAATTCCTGAGTGTAGAGCCAGGAGTAACCTCTGAGCACAGCCGAGTGTGCCACCTCCCCTGCCAAAATAATTTTATTGGGACTACAATGATAGAGCACTGTAGGTGCAAGCAAGCCCTTGCCTTGCACTCAGATAACCTGGGTTCAGTCCCTGTCACGCTATATGTTCTCTTGAGCATTGGCAGGAATGATTTCTGAGTTCAGAGCCAGGAGTAACTCCTAAACATCGATAGCCAGGTGTAGCTCAAAAATTAAAAAAACATATATTAGTGTTTCCTAATCCATAGCTAATGGAATCTGTTTTATGATCCTAACAGGGTATTATTTGTTCCTTATCTAAGCAAGAAGAGTGCTTAAGATCCCATCTTGAAATATTCAACTGGTTTAGCACTTTGCTTGAATTGTGATCTCTGCCAGTTTAGTGCTCACGCCTGGTGTACAGTGCTCTTCCTGCACAGCAGTGCTCAGGAGAAAATATGGTTCTGTCAGGGTTCTGATTCCCAGACTTTTGTTTCAGTCTTCTGCGCTATCTACCTGGCCCTTTTAAGATACTTCTAATATAAAACCTTACTACTAAATTAGATCGAGACTCTCCTCCATTTCCATGAAACTTTGAAGGGCGCTGGGAATTGGAGCAATCTGTAGTTAGAAATTCAGGCTGAAATTTTAAAGCAATGTGGTGTGCAACGAGACGCATCAAACACACCTGAACCTTTTTGCAGTCCCTATGCAGCCTAATGCTGCAGTTGCTCTGAGTTAAGCTGCCAATTTCCCTGCATAACACTCCCAACCTTAGGCTAATTGGGCTAATCTCCAGCCTAAAGAGGGGGCTGTGCAAGTCCCTTCTCCCTCCTATCTAACTCCTCCTCTAGTCCAGTTCCTTATTCCTAGGAGCATTTGTTCTGCTGCTCTGTCTCTTATTTTCACAGGGTTCCGACTTGACCTGGGCAAGGTAACCCCCTTGCTTCTCCTGTTCCTGAGAAATATCAAGACTGCTCTACAACTGCCTTCTCCTGCCTGGGCTTTGTTCTGTTGCCGGATACCTGCATAAGCAAGCTTCTCTGCTACTCGTTCCTACCTGTACTCTCCTGTTTTCTTCTTGCTGCGCTTATGTGCCTTTCTCTCCCTTCCCATTTCTACCCCTGTGTGCACAATGCATAGAGGCTGGAAAAAATACGTCGGCCAGAAGTCTCTGACTGAGGCATCAATGGATGACTATCTAGGCATCTTAGGGCTGTTTCGAAAGCTGACTGCTAAGGATGCCTCTTGTCTCTTTCGTGCTATTTCTGAGCAGGTAAATGTAAACGAATACATTTTCCTATGCTAAATTTTTGTTTGAGGTGTGCAGGGTACTCTTAAGTTTAATATCTAGTTCACCATAAACAAAATGTTTTCTTCTGAAAACCTGGTAAGATGAGTTTAAAACATTAGTTTCAAAATGTTATTGTATATTTGTTTATGTCTATATTCCTAAATGTCACTTTGGAATGTGAGATATAAGATGATGACTTCAATTATTTGGAATAAAGATTTAAGGAGTTTATTGCTTCCCCTAAAAGTTATTTCTAAGAGTTTTCCCGTAAGATTTAGATTAGGGAGGGCAGGACTCCGCAACTTCAAGAAAACAAAAACAAATTTTACTAATTTTACTAAATTTATCAATTTCCACGTATGATTTACTTAAGGCAGACATAAGTGTACAAATTTTAGTTTTACTTTAGAAGCTGATTTTTCAAATGTGTCCTGAAAGTGAATGTCTTGATGTTTCTTGTTTTAGTTGTTTTGCAGCCAGGTACATCATTTGAAAATCAGAAAAGCTTGTGTCTTATATATGAAGAAAAATCAACAAGAATTTGAATCTGTAAGTAAAGTATACATACTCAGTAGAGTAAGTAGAAGAGGGGAAATGAATTTTGAGACCTATATTTTTACATCTAATTTCCTCTTCCTTCAGTAGCAAGTATGTATTTTCAGTTGACTTCCTTTCTCTTTCTAGCATAGCATATTCCTGAATAACCTCCTAGAACAGGTTGGTTCTGTAGTAGAAACATTAAAAAATATTTAAATTGTATTATTTTACTTCTTTCTCCCCTGACAAGAACCAAATTCTACCAGTTTTATCTGCTGTTTTGAACTTATCCATGCCACTTTTTTTCTTGAACAATTAATCATAAAGGGGTGGCTGGCTCTTCCAGTATTTGTGAATATTTTGTGTGCACAAATTGAAGCCCTCTTCTAAATTCAGTAAAGTTTTCTTAATCTAGCCAACTTAAAACACAATATAAAATTTAATTGTAATAATTTTCTAAAGCATTTTTCATGTGAAAAATATAATTGAAGCTCTGCACCAATACTTGACTTTTAATCAGTTTTTAGAAAAATGTATAAATTATTTGAAATAAATTTTTAATGAAGTGAAGTTTACCAAAGTGATTTTAAGTTCGCTATTGAGTTGTGTTTTATTTTTTAAATCATCTTTTACAGTACCAGAAGTTGTTTTCTTCTGATTGCATTCTGGGCATTTGCTTGCTGTTTGAACTCTTAATCATCTTAACAGGTTTCAGTGACTTTCGGAAACTCTGTGACGGCCTCTTTAAGGCTTATTAGCTTGAAGCTAATTAGCTTTCAATACACCTGGCAAAATGAGTAATGAAGTAATTTTAGTTAGTTCAAATACAGTATCATGGCTTTAAAGCAGTGTATCTCAAGTATTTTCCTGCATAGAAATCACCTGGGGATTGTTTAAAATTTGATTCTGGTCTGAGTTGGGGCCAGGATTCTTGCATATACTCCCAAGTGTTTTTTGCTGCTGTTCTTGCGCCACATTTAAAGGAATAAAGATGTATGTAAAAATATAAATGAATCACGTGATATGCTGAATCAAGAAAACTAGCCTCTCCCCCTTCCAAAGACCATACTATATGGTTACCTTTAGGTAAATGTTATTAGAAAATATAACTCACTTTGTAGTTATATAAAGCAAATTTGTGGTTGCTTAGCAGCAGTGGAATTATAAAGAGGCCTTTATGAAATTTACTGGATGGTGGATATGTTCAGTATCACAGCTGTCACTATGCTTTCTTGGGTGCACACATATGTCAAAATTTGTCTCATATAAATATGTATTGTGTGTCAGTTATACCTCAACTGTTAAAACAAGATTGTGAAAAATTAAAAACTGAATTTTTAAGTCTTGTGATATTCATGAATTAGCCATACTATATCCTTTCATTTAATGTTATTTTTATTGAGGTATATTTTACATACATTAAAATGTATTTTAAGCTTAGTAATATTTTTTAGAATTTAGATTATTTTTTTTTTTTGGTGTGCCACATCCGGTGGTGTTCAATGGTTACTCCTGGATCTGCTCTCAGAAATCTCCCGTGGCAGGCTCCAGGGACCATATGGGATGCCAGGTATCAAACCCGGATCCCCAGGTCATCAGTGTGTAAGGCAAACACCCTACACTGTACTACCACTCCAGCCCCTAGTATAATTTTGTCTGATAATGATACAGTCATAAGATTGCCACCACTGTCAAAATAATGAAGCTAATCATCTCAAAAGGTCCCCTTAATATCCTGGGAGTTTTGAAATTAATGAAATTCTGTTTAAATTTTTCAGTTTGATTTCATAAGTTTGTGTCTTATCAAATTTTAAATCAGGAATGAAAATTGTCAAGCTGGCACTTCTGAGACATACATGTGATGAAATGCCTATAATGTGTGTAAACCAACATCAGCTTCCTACTTTATAATGTAGGCTTTCTATACTTAAAACTGGTGTGTGTATGTATGTGCAAATCTTGAGGTTGTGTTTGAAGTAATTTGATATCATTGTTGAATTGAACAGAAAAACCCATTGGAAGATAATTTTGCAGATTAAAATCAGATCGTAATAATACTATGTATATGAGATAAGTTTTTTTTTTTTAAGTATGTGGAGGGATCATTTGAGAAATACCTGGAACGGTTGGGAGATCCTAAGGTAAGATAAAAATAGGAGGGGCATATTTAATATTTAGAATAGTAACAAGTATTCCTTAATGTGTTTTGCTTTAACTTGGACCTTATATATTTTTCTTAAGTAGCCAGCTATCTTAAATCAATCTTACAAAATTTTAAAGGCTGGCAATTGATCTATTGTTTAATATTAAGAAGTATCTTAATCTAAAAAAAAAGAAGTTAATCTTACCTATCAATTAGTAAGACTATAAACTGCAAATAGATTAAGTTAAAATATTTTCTTTATGAAGTAAGATAGCAGTAAATGTTACTGGGAGACCATTGTACTTTTCTTATAAAATATTTTATGGGGGAGCAAGAATGCTATATATATCAAAATTATTTATGTCTTATTAATTCCATAATACTCTATACTTAAAGCATGTTTACTAAATACTGTTAAATTTTTACACTTACAGAAATTCCATTTTGAAAGTCTCCTGTGTTGTGTCCTTGTTATTTAATGACTAGAAGGGTCATTATAAGGCCCTTTATTTTCAGAATAATTCCTGTTAATGACTATTACACTATCCCAAATTTCAAAGAATGTTCCAAATTTCTTCATGTGAAAAAGTGCTGAGCATCTAAAAAAGCATATCTTGAACTTGTTAAACTTTCCTCCTACATATAAAATGTTTTTTTCTAAACTTACACTATTTATGTTTAGGAAACTGCTGGTCAGCTGGAAATGCGAGCTCTTTCTCTCATTTATAAGTAAGTAGAATCTTTTTCTCTAAGTGTATAGTATATAAGGTTTTTTTATCAGTCCACTTAGAATTGGAAAAATTTGATATTTGTATTGCTCTGCAGAATAAAGAGATCTAATAATGAAATCTGAAGTTGAAAAATTTCTAACATTTGTGTCCATTTAAAAGAAAAAGGAGAGCTAAAGAGATAGCACAGCAGTTTGCCTTGCAAGCAGCCAACCCAGGACCTAAGGTGGATCCCAGGTGTCCCATATGGTCCCCTGTGCCTGCCAGGAGCTATTTCTGAGCAGATAGCCAGGAGTAACCCCTGAGCACCACTGGGTGTGGCCCAAAAAGCAAAAGAACAAAGGATTTCAAGAACTATTTTTTTTTCGGTTTTGTTTTTGGGTCACACCCAGCAGCACACGGGTTACTCCTGGCTCTAACTCATAAATCGCTCCTGGCCAGCTTGGGGGTTCATATGGGACTCCGGGATTCGAACCACCGTCCTTCTGTATGCAAGGCATATATCCTACTTCCATGCTATCCCTCAGGCCCCCTTGCATGCATCCTCAATAGGGTAGTATTACTTCTAAAAGACTTCTAACAGACTAACATTATTTCTAACTTGGTTCCTTAAGACAAAAATCTTAAAAATATAGTGGTGGGCTGGAGTGATAGTACAGTGGGTAGAACAGGGATATTACAGTGTGTAGACCTTGCATGCAGCCAGGATGGATTTAATCCCTATATCCCATATTTTCCCCCAAGCCCACTAGGAATAATTCCTGAGCTTAGAGCCAGGAGTAACCCCTGAGTACTACTGGGTGTGCAAAAGAAAAAAAAAATTCAGGGGTTTGTGGCTTTCAAAGGATCACAATATATAAACAGTTAAATAATATATTTTGTGGTATTGAAATTTCATAGGGATATTCAAGTGTCTACAAACATTTCTTTGGGGAGTTCATAAAGAGTGGTGGTATTTGAGAAACAATACTCAATTGCTGTGTTTGATCATAAAAGCTGCAAAAACTGGTATTTATAAAAGATGTAGGGCTTTGAAAAAGAATTATGTAATATTAGAGACTAGTGAGAATCTTTTTTTAATTGAATTATGGTGAGATATAAAATTAAAAAGTTGCTTAAGGTTGTTTCAGTCACAAATATTAAAACAACCATTCCTTCACCAGTGTACATTTCCCACTACCCAAGGTTCCCTACTGACCTGTCTTGACCTCAGCCAGGCTCTCTCTCTTCCTTGCCCACCTTACTTTTCTTTAATCAGGCACCATGATTTTCTGTACTATTACTAAAAGAGTATCATGCATATCACATTACTTCCTCTTACCATCCAATACTTGTTCCATTTTCAACTATCATTATCATAGCGGCCACTTCTCTGTCCTAACTGGACTCCCTCACCTTTTTTTGGCAAGGTTATGACCTGGACCAGTCCTTCGGCACTCATTTCTCTTGTCTTGGTATTCTCATACTATGTTTGTTTTTATATCATCCAAATGAGTGTGGTAATTCTCTCTCCTCTTTCTGACTTATTTCACTCAGCATGATACTCTATATGTCTGTCCAGATATAACCTCATGACTTCATTGTCCGTAATACCTTTGTAGTAGTCCATTGCATAGAAATATCATAATTTCTTTATTCACTCATCTATTATTGGGCAGGTAGATTATTTTTAGATTCTGGCTATTATGTGTGAACAGTGCTGCAATGAATATAGAATTACTGATGTCTTTTGTACATTGGGTTTTTGGACTCCTAGGGTATATTCCCAGGAATGATATGCATGGTTGTATGGAAGCTCAATTTCTAGTTTTTTGAGGATAGCCCATATTGTTCTTCAAAAAGGCTGAACCATTATACATTGTCACCAGAAGTGAATGAGCTTTCTTTCCGTTCAGCATCCATGCCAGCACTCGTTATTCTTGTTTCTTGTTCTTTTTTATATGTACCAGTCTCTTTGGTATGAAATGGTATCTCATTGTTTTGATATGCAACTTCCTGGTGATTAATTAATATGAAGCATTTTTCACGTGCCTTTTAGTCATCTGCATTTTTTCCTGATGTTTTGTTTATCACTTATTTGCCATTTTTTGAAGAGGTTGGATGTTTTCTTGTTATGCTTTAACAGTACCTTATGTATCTTATAAAATATAATTTCTCTCATTCCATGGATAGTCTTTGTATCCTGGTCAAAATTTCCTTTGAATTGAAGCAATTTCTCAATTTAATATAGTCTCATTTGTTAATCTTTGCTTCCACGTGCTCGGATAGTGTTTTTTTATTCTCAAAGATGCCTTTAGTTTCAATGCCATGGAAGGATAGTTCTGCCTACATTTTCCTTTATGTGACTTATGGCTTTAGGTCTGCTATCAATGTCTTTAATCCATCTTATTTGACTTTTGTGCATAGCATTAGAAAGAGATCTGAGTTCATTAGCTGACCAGTTTTCTTAATACCACTTAGTTTTCTCAACCTCATTTGTTGAATTGGTTTTCTTAGCTCCACTTATTTCATACATTTTGCTTTGATATTAAAGTTTTTTTTTGGTTTTGGGTTCACACCCAGTGATGCTCAGGGGTTACTCCTGGCAATGCATTCAGAAATAGCTCCTGGCTCGGGGGACCATGTGGGACACCGGGGATCAAACTCAGGTCTTTCCTGGGCAGCGGCATGCAAGGCAAATGTGCTATCGCTCCAGCCCCTGATGGTAAAGATTAATTAATCATATATTTGAGGGTCTGTCTCATGATATTCAATTCTATTTCTCTAATTTGAAGGTCTGTCTTTATTCCAATAGCATGCTGTTTTAATTACTACTGCTTTGTAGAAGAGTTTAAAGTTAGGAAAAGTTATTCCTCTCATCTTCTTTTTCCCAAAGATTGATTTGGGTATTTGGAGGTTGCATAGTTATTCCCTATGAATTTCAGGAAGTTGGATATATTTCTTTAAAAAATGGTATGAATATGCTTATAGAGAATGCATTGAATCTGTACAATGTTTCGGGAAGTATTGACATTTTAATGATGCTAATCTTTCCAACAACCCATGAGCAGGGTATTTTTCCACTTTATTGTGTCCTCTGTTATTTCTTGAAGTAATGATTTGTAGTTTTCTTTGTATAGTCCTTTCATCTCTAAGTTGATTCCAAGGTACTTGTTTTTCTGAGGATCAATTGTGAATGGGAAATTTTAAAATTGCTCTTTTATTTTTGTAACTTGCAACTTTACTATAAAAATCTATGGTTTCTAGAAACTTCTGTCGAAACTAATTTTCTAAATGTGTTATCTGCAAATAGTGAGAGCTTGACTTTTTCTCTTCCTATTTGCATACGCTTGATAGCTTTTTCTTGCCTATTGCTATGGCAGGTACATATTGAAGTGTTGAGAGTGGACAACCTTGTTTTGTGTATTGTCTTTGAGGGAAGGCTTTTTATTTTTTTCCCATTAAGTACAATGTTTGCTGTGAGCTTGTTGTTAATGACTTAGTGTAAATCATCTTTAATTTAAAAGCTTGATCTTTATGAGAGTCTTCACAATTCTTAGTATGGTCAGATTTAAATATCAGAGGTCCCAAACTTACTTGGCTTTCTTCTTCTTTATCAAAAAAAATTAGTGGCTCCCTGGACATCTACAGTCTTTATGTGACCAAACTGAAAACACCATCACTTTGCCCACAAAGGTACTATTAGATCACTCAATGACCTGCACAGAGGTTGGTATTACCCATTCTGGGTATATACAGGTACATATCTTGGTGGCATCAGAACCCTTCTATTGGACATTGATCAAGTTAGTGTTCTTGCTGTTTTCTCATAGCTCAATAAATTTTGCAAAAATAACATACATCCAAGGGCCATATGGCCTCTTGTGAGCTCCAGCATATTTCAAGGGAAACAAAGATGTAACAAACAGAAATAGGGGCTTTAGTAAGAGACTAGGCAAAACTGCAAGGAAGTGGAGCATGATTTGGAAAGTGTTGAGAAACAGTCTGCTTTTAAGTCAAAGAACAGCTTTTAAATTCATCTTTTTTTTTGTAGCACTAAAATTACGATGGTTTTTAAAAGGTTTTTAAGTGAGTGAAAATTGAAAAATATCTCATAATATATGAAATATGAAATTAAATTTCAGTGTTCATAAATTTTAAAGAAGCATAATTATGTGCATTAATTTATTTTCTGATTTTTCTTCCTTTTTTTTGGGGGGGTGGGTCACTTCCACTGGCTCTGCACTCAGAAATCGCTCCTGGAAGGCACAGGGGACCACATGGGATGCCGTATTTCTAACCACCTTCAGTGTTGGATCAGCAGTGTGCAAGATAAACTCCCTGCCATTGTGCTATCTTTTTGGCCCCTATTTTCTGATTTTTCATATGTCTAACTCTATGAACTACAAAAGTTGGAATATTTATAATATTTGACCATTACTTCATATAAATGAGCCCCTACCTTATACATATATATATACCTATAGTTGATAATCTATGTTTTTACTCAGTCATTTCCCAAATTAATAATTTTTATGTCCATAGACTTTAGGGGAAATGAGCTCTCTACATTTATTTGACATCAGTCTTAAACACTTAAATAAAGATAGTCAGTTTAAGTGCACAAAATGTGTGTTCTTGTAACTGTCTCTTGCATATGCGATATTAACTATTTTTTATACATTGTCTTTTACTCATTTAGTCGAGATTTTGTTCTTTATCGCTCTCCTGGAAAACCTCCAACTTGTGTAACAGATAATGGCTTTGAAAATAAGGTAAGAAGAAAAGTGAATATTCACTAAAATAAAATAAATTGAATGATGTTCTAGCTTTATAGGATATTTAAAAATATAAAACAGCTCTGTCAGGTTCTGTCAAGTGCAGTAATCACTCCTGGGAGGAATTGGGATCTTAATGGGGGACTTGGGATTGAACCATGTTGACTCCATGCAAGGCAAGCATCCTACTCGTTGCTGACTGCATCACATAGTATATTCTCATCCTGAAAGTTTCTTGACGGTAGTGACTGTATGCCATTATGTACTGAAGTTGCCTGGGAAGTAATAAATGGCTTTATTAAAAACTCAAGAGATAGATTTTTCATCATTCCTTTTTTCTTCAAAAAATTATAACTTTGGGTGTACCATCATCTACTTTGTTCAATAAATATCCCCATAATATACCCCAGAGAATTTAATTTTATTGGGAATACCAGTATGTAGATATGTTTTATCATACAAAACCATGAAAAACCCATAGAATTAAAGGCATTTTCTTTTTTTTTTAATTTTATTTAAACACCTTGATTACATACATGATTGTGCTTGGGTTTCAGTCATGTAAAGAACACCACCCATCACCAGTGCAACGTTCCCATTACCAATGTCTCAAATCTCCTTCCTCCTCACCCGACCCCCGCCTGTACTCTAAACAGGCTCTCCATTTCCCTCATACATTCTCATTATTAGGACAATTCAAACTGCAGTTATTTCTCTAACTAAACTCATCACTCTTTGTGGTGAGTTTCCTGAGGTGAGCTGAACTTCCAGCTCTTTTCTCTTTTGTGTCTGAAAATTATTATTGCAAGAATGTCTTTCATTTTTCTTAAAACCCATAGATGAGTGAGACCATTCTGCGATTTTCTCTCTCTCTCTGACTTATTTCACTCAGCATAATAGATTCCGTGTACATCCATGTATAGGAAAATTTCATGACTTCATCTCTCCTGACAGCTGCATGATATTCCATTGTGTAAGTACCACAGTTTCTTTAGCCATTCGTCTGTTGAAGGGCATCTTGGTTGTTTCCAGAGTCTTGCTATGGTAAATAGTGCTGTAATGAATATAGGTGTAAGGAGGGGTTTTTGTATTGTATTTTTGTGTTCCTAGGGTATATTCCTAGGAGTGGTATAGCTGGATCGTATGGGAGCTCGATTTCCAGTTTTTGGAGGAATCTCCATATCACTTTCCATAAAGGTTGAACTAGACGGCATTCCCACCAGCAGTGGATAAGGGTTTCTTTCTCTCCATATCCCTGCCAACACTGTTTCTTCTCATTCTTTGTGATGTGTGCCAATCTCTGTGGTGTGAGGTGGTACCTCATCGTTGTTTTGATTTGCATCTCCCTGATGATTAGTGATGTGGAGCATTTTTTCATGTGTCTTTTGGCCATTTGTATTTCTTCTTCGTCAAAGTGTCTGTCCATCTACATGAGAGAGTTTCCAAAGTGCCATGCTATTAGTTACATTAAGAGAAAAAGACAACGAGCTCAAGACTAATAAATTCAGAGGGAACATTATATATTAGAGGCAAGAATCTGTTGGGGATTGCTGGAGTTACAAAATGAGTGTAGTATGCCATGCCAAGAATTTGGCTTTTCATTCTGTAGAATAGTTGAAACCTTCCCTACAGTATTTTACTATGATATTCAAACATAGAAAAACTAGATTAATTTTATAAATAAGAATATACATATTCTTGTTTGAGTCTACTGTTGATGTTTTAGCACCTTTTTATCATATATTTATCCCACTGTTCATTTATCAGCTTGTCTTAATTTTGTATGTATTTCAAATTTGAGACATCTCTGCCACTGCCCTTAAACTCTTTTATTTGGTGTTTGAGCTACACCCACAGCCAGTGGTACTCATGTATCACTCCTACTGACTCTGCTGCACTTAGGAATTTCCACTAAGAGACATGGAGAACTGTATAGGATTGTACCAGTTTCACTGCAGGAAAGGCAAATGTTCTATTTGCTTTACTATTGCTCTGGCGCCTGTTTTTCTAAACTTGTGATTTTTGTCTGTTTATTAGTGGGGGGTTTGGGGCACACAAAGTAGTCCCCAGGATTTGTTCCTGGTTTTGTACTCAGGATTTACTTCTAGTACATTCGGGGACCATAGTGGATGATCTACTATCCCTGGCGTGCCTCTAAACTATTATCAAAGATGTGGGGTTTTTGGGCAGTCACAATTGATGGTACTACAGGGCAATGACAGGGATGTGGGGAGAAAGAAACTCTCATTCACTGCTGGTGGGAAGGCTGTCTAGTCCTGCCTTTCTGGAAAACAGTATGGATATTCCTCAAAAAAACGGAAAATTGAGCTCATATGATCTAGCTGTACCACTACAAGGGATAATATACCTTAGTACCACAAAACACAATTCAAAAATGCCTTATGCACACTTATTTTTATTGCAACGCTATTTACAATAACCAGAATTTGGAAGCAACCCAGATGCCCAACAACAGATGAGTAGCTAAAGAAATTGGTACAGATACACAGTGGAATACTATGCAGCTGTCAGGAGAAAAGAAGTCATGAAATTTTTCTATACATGGATGCACATAGAAACTATTATGCTGAGTGTAATTAATCTGAGGGAGAGAGATAGACTTGGAATATCTTCATTCAACTGTAGGATTTAAGAAAAATAAAAGACAGCATAGTAATAATACCCAGATACAATAGAAATGAGGGCAAGAAGGACTAGCTCGTGATATGAAGCTTACCAAAAAGTGTTGAAGTGTAGAGTAATAACTATACTAACAACTACCACGACAATGATAGACAAATTGATTGCCTCTCTCAAAGACAGGCAGGGGTAGGAGAAGAAGGAGATGGGGTCATTGGTGGTGGGAAGGTTGCACTGATGAAGGGGGTTGTACTTTTTAGGACTGAAACCCAATAACATGTTTGTAACCATGGTGCTTAAATAAAAATATTATTAAAAATAAATAAAAATTAAAAAATAAAAGAAACCCTCTTGATGGGGCTTGTTGACCATATCGTAAGTTGAATTTGTGCTGCTTGTAGTCAAGCACCCTATCTTCTCTATTATCTCTCTAGTCACATTATCTAAGATTTATTTTTCAAATTATAATTTAATAAGGTTAAAAAGTGCTAAAATTTCTAATATGTGTGTACAATATTCCTTAATAAAGAAAAACATCAGAAAACTAGACATCAGGAAGGGAAGTGCTAAGTTTTATATTTTAGTAACTATACAATTCAAGCTGCAGCAGTCATAGGGGAGCATCTAGATCTCTTTGATTAGTGCTTTTTTGAATTCTTCAAATAAACACACAGTAGTAGAATAGCTGGATCATATGTATTTCTCTTTTAAATATCTTAGGAATATCCATATATTTCTTTTTTTTTGTTTTGTTTTTTGTTTTTGGGCTGCACCTGATGACACTAATTGGTTACTCCTGGCTACGTTTTCAGAAATCGTTCCTGGCTTGGGGGACCATAAGGGATGCCAGGGGATCGAACCTCGGTCCCGCCTTGCCCTACTGCTTGCGACACTGCTCTGGCCCCGAAATATTCTATATTTCATGGAACAGCATCAGTTTACATTTTAGTGTAGTGTTCGGTGATCCATTTTCACTGCAACCTAGCTAACAATTGTTTTTTTTAGAATAATAGTTATAAGAAATGAGGTGATTGCGCATTGTTTTATTTGGATTTTTTAATAATGAGATGCTGAACATCTTTTCACTTGCTTATTGACTTTTGTGTCTTTGGTGATGCATTTTCAGATCCTCTGCCCCTTTTCGTACTCATATCCTGAAGTGTTCAGGGATGACTTATAGCTTTTCTTAGGAGCCACTGCTGGTGGTAACATGGGTTACTATGAGATACAAGGATTCAAACCCTACTGCTTGCAAAGCTTGCGCTCAGCCTTTTACTCTCTCTAGCTCCTCTGTCCATTTTTATAAGGTTTTTGTTGTTGTTGTTGTTATCTTTGATCTTAATTGGGAATGCTAACTGCTTCTCTGGTGTATGATTTCCAAGTACTTTTTCTCATTAAATAGATTAACTTATAGCAATAGTTTTATTAGTGTACAGATTTTAGAAGGAACAGACTCTTAGATATTGGTAAAATTTTTCTTTCACTTCCCTCCCCTCCCCTCCCCTCTCTTCTTCGGTTTTGAGCCACACCCAGTAGCACTCAGGGTTTACTCCTAGTTCTGAGCTCAAGAATCACTCCTAGCAGATGTGGGTGACCATATGGGATGCCAGGGATATATTCCGGGTCAGCATTATATAAGGCAAATTTCATACCGGCTGTGGTATTGCTCTGGTCCCCATTCTTTTTTTTTAATATTTGGGCTCATGTAACATTGATGTTTTCTTTTTAAATATCATTTTAGATAGTCTCATTAAAATAAAGTGCGACCTCGTTTTTCAGCTAATTTACTACTATTACATTCCAACTGCACCCCAACAAACAGGCAGTTCACAGGGGTAATATAAACATGATAAACTAAAATTGGAAATATGGACCTGATAATATAAATGTCATGCAAAAGAAAGGTACATCAAGTGAAATACGGATCAATTAATTTACTAGACAAGTCCTATGTTATAAATCAATAAGGATATGAAGTATAGAATTAGAATTTTATTGGGGGAACTAACATAGATACTGATGTATGATGAACACCTGAAACTTAAGTTTATAATGCAGTGGCACTTTAATATAAAACAAACTAATAATCATGTCTAATTTACCTTCTTTGAATCAAAATGGAACTTTCTTGTGGATCACAGTAACAAGTGAAATTTCAAATCAAGTTCCACTTGGAATTATGATCTAAAAAATAAGGTGGGGCCAGAGAGATGTCATAGAAGTAGGGTGTTTGCCTTGCCTGTAGAAGGACAGTGCTTAAAATCCTGGCATCCCATACGGCCCCCAAGCCTACCAGGGGTGATTTCTGAGCATTGCCAGTTGTGACCCAGAAACCAAAATAATAACAACAATAAGGGTAAGGAATAACCGTTGAACTAAAATCCAGTAACTTTATTGGGGAATCTTGGGATAAGTATAGGAAGTTAGCAAAATCTTAAGATAATTTCCTGCGCATGCTTGCTGGATATGTCTTTCTTGTATTACAGAGAATTATCTTTGATACTTAAGGTTGAGCTTGAGAATGAAACAGTTTTTGAGACCAGAGCCATAGTATAGCTTGTCTTGGATGTGGCCGATCTATGTTTAATCCCTGCTATCCCACATGGACCCTTGAGTACTTCCAGGAGTAACCCTAAGCAAAGCTGGGTGCCCTCCAGCTATGAGAGTTTTTATCAATAAGATTTTTTTTCACATTAGAACTTTTCTGCAGATACACTTGTAGTTTGAAATTCTTAGCATTATTACACCAAGCACTATTAGTAATCTAGAACATCCTAATTCTTTCTATAAACTTCTCTTAAGAAAAATTACAAGAATATTTCTACAGAAAATACAGTTTGAAAATAGGCCGCTACATATGATATTCAATAAAACATCATAGCAATTGGGAAATATTTAATAGAAAAAACTCAACTTGCCTTTCCTCAGAATTGTGCAAAATAGTTTTGAGCCTCTAAAGTTAGATACAAAATTTTCTGCTTTCAATGGGGCTTAGAACAAAACAGTAAGATCCATACAGATAAAAGACATTTTAAGCAGCAAGACAATGACTGATGCTCAAGAAATTAACCTGAAACACAGTTAAGTTGAAAATCTGCTTCTCCGTGGGCTTTGCTGGGGTTTTGTCCTTCATCATCTTCAATTTTTCTTTTTCTTCATCATCACTGCCTGCTCTCCCGGGAGCCTGAAGGAGTCTCCACCATGTTCAGATCAGGATCCACATGATCCAACATCTGGGTTCTCCATTCACACTGCAGCTCAAGAAAGCTGAGATTATCCACCAAAGAGCCAAAGCAGTCACCATTGCGGAGGTCTTCTTGGAGTTTCAAGTCCTAGTCCCGTGTTCCCTATACGCCCCACTGTTTGTTGTAGTAATAAAAAATACTGGGGTGAGGCCTTTCTTGTCATGGCATGGTGCCTGTAGCCCCTTGGCCAAAAGGTCTGAAGGTGCAGGATAATGGTGTAGAAATAATCACAGTCAGTTCATTTTATTCCAATCCCCTCTCCACCATTTGTAGACTTCGTGCCATGACTGCCTAACTCATCTCTAACAGGAGCACTCTTGCTCTCTCTCTCTCTCTCCCCTCTCCCCCCCTCACTCCCTCCCCCTCCCCCCTCCCCCCTCGCCCCCTCTCCCCCTCTCGCCCCCTCTCCCCCCCTCTCCCCCCTCTCCCCCTCTCTCCCCCTCTCCCCCCCTCTCCCCCCCTCTCCCACTCTCGCCCCTCTTCCCCCCTCTCCCCCCTCTCCCCCTCTCGCCCCCTTTCCCCCCCCTCTCCCCCCTCTCCCCCTCTCTCCCACTCTCGCCCCTCTTCCCCCCTCTCCCCCCTCTCCCCCTCTCGCCCCCTTTCCCCCCCTCTCCCCCCTCTCCCCCTCTCTCCCCCCTCCCCCTCTCTCCCCCTCTCTCCCCCTCTCCCCCCCTCTCCCACTCTCGGCCCCTCTTCCCCCCTCTCCCCCCCTCTCCCCCCCCTCTCCCCCTCTTCGCCCCTCCCGCCTCTCCCCCTCTCTCGTTCTCCCCTTCTCCCCCTCTCCCCCTCTCCCTCTCTCTTCCTCCCCCAGGCAAAACCTTTATTTCCAACTAACGTAAAAGTCAAATGCAAAACATTGGTTTAACACAATTCTAAATTAAACTACAAACTCAAAATAGAAAATAGCTGATGAAGTCTACTTACTCTTACAAAGTAAGAGTACTTAGTCTTACAAAGTAGACAAACATGACTGAACCAAAGATGACCCCCAAAGTCTAAGTAACCAAATGTACAAAATACAAAAGATGCAGGTATAAACCCAAATTCAAGCTTACAATGTGATTACAAATAATAATGATAATAACAATGGCATTCAGCTACGGGACCTGACGCTGAAGACACCTTCCGAATAGCTGGAATAGCTGAATAGTTGGAAGTAAATTATTTTATTTTTGAATTCTGGAACTTTGAACATTTACTGTAATTTGTAATATAACTGCTGTGAAATACTTGAATAAAGATGACAAGAAAAAAAAAAACCTTTATTTCCAACCTCAGACCCCTCCCGAGTGTGGATGAGTCAGGCCAGCCAGGTGATATTAACACGTGTAATTGGGGGAGGGGTAAAGATAAGTTTTTTAAATGAACTATTTAAGCACCATGGTTACAAAGATGTTTGCAGTTGGGTTTCAGTCATAACTGTATACCCCTCCTTCAGTACAACCTTCCCATTGTCAATGTCCCAATTTCCCTCTTTCCCAACCCCTGCCTGTGTTTCAGACAGGCATTCTATTTCTCTCACTATCATTTTCATGATAGCTGATAGTGTACTTATTCTCTAACTACACTCATTCTTTGTAGTAAGTTTCCTATCATGGGCTGTTTTTTCCAGCCCTCATCTTTATCTGGGTATTACCATACTGTCTGGTTTTTTTTGTTTTTTGGTTTTTGGATCATACCCGGCAGCACTCGGGTTCCTCCTGGCTCTATATTCAGAAATCCTGGCAGACTCGGGACCATATGGGATGCCGGGATTCGAACCACCTTCCTTCTGTATGCAAGGCAAATGCCCTACCTTAATGCTATCTCTCTGGCCCCTGTTTTTTTAATCTCACAGATGAGTGAGTCTATTCTGTGTCTATGTCTCTCCCTTACTCAGCAAATAGTCTCCATGTCCATCCTTGTAGAGGCAGATTTAATTACATCATCTTTCCTAATAGCTGTATAGTATTCTGTTACCCTTCCCTAGGGCAAAATGCTAATCTTCCTGATGGTCAGACCAGCCCACTTATGGGAGGAGTCTGTGGTTGGTTGGTAATTAAGGCTTTGGGAGGGGTGAAAGAAAATATCAGCAAGAAGGAGCCAGGAAGAAGACACAGCAGGGAGAAAGATCAGAGACAGCATGGATGTAGAGAGGCTGTTTAGCTTAGAAGCCACACATGGTGGTTAGGGCCTTATTAATAAAGCTGCATGTCTCCTGGCTTCACCTGATTGCTGTGGGTCATTTCTTTGCTGTCACCCTAATACCTACAGACACACTTGGCTGGAAGGGCTGCAGGCAGGAACCATCTAACCTCTATGAACTCCAGGACTCTATAATTAATAGAACAGTATACCATTGTGGGTATGTACCCCAAATTTGTTTAGCCACTCATCTGTTGGCAGCATCTAGGTTGCTTCAATATTCTGGCTATTGTATATAGCGCTGCAATGAGCATCGGTGTGTAGTGGGCATTTTTGAATTGTATTTTGTGGGCCTGGGCTTAATCCCTCACAGTATTGGTGGATCTTATGGGAGCTCAATTTCCATTTTTTGAGGAATCTCCATATTGTTTTCCAGAAAGGCTGGAATAGACAGAATTCCACCAGCTGTGAATGGGAGTTCCCTTCTCCTCACATCCCTGCCAGCACTGATCTTGTTCTTTGTGATGTGTGCCAATCTTTGTGGCTTGAGATGGTACCTCATAGTTTTGACTTGCATCTCCCTGATCATTAGTGATTCAGAGTATTTTTTCCATGTGCCTTTTGGCCATCTGTATTTTTTCTTTGAGAAAATGTCTTTTCATTTCTTCCCATATTTTGATTAGATTAGATGCTTTTATTCTTGGTTAGATGTTTTTATTCTTGTTAATCTCTGTAAGTACCTTTATATCTTATATACTAGCCGCTTATCTGATGGATATCCAGTGAATGAGGGGTGGCCTTTGTTTCCTAGTCACTGCTTCACTTTGAGGTGCAGAAGCTTCTCAGTTTAATATAGTCCCATTTGTTTATCTCTCCTTCCACTTGTTGACACAGTAGTATTTCCTCCTTGAAGATGCCTTTAGTCTCTGTGTCATGGAGTGCTTTACATACATTTTCTTCTGTATACCAGATGGTTTCAGGTCTGATATTGAGGCCTGTAATCCATGTAGTTTTGGCCTTAGTGCATGGTGCTAGATAAAGTTCCCTTTTCTGCATGTGGCTGATGAGTTCCCAACACTACTTGTTGAAGGAAAGCAAGGCTTTCCTTGCTTAATTATATGTGTTTTGCCCCTTTATCAAAAATAAATTTTTAAATATGATTTTGAAAAGTTTTTGAGCAGTTAAACATTTTATCATTTGCAGTCAAGAAACATTTTTGTTGAAATAATATATTTAATTTGTATGGCTTTTTAATTGTTTGAAGAAACTAGGAATCAAATTGGCTGTGAGGTTTCTTTATTTTGTAGGCTATTCCTTGCCTCTTTCTTAAAAGCAGGATTGTTGTAATGCATGTATACAGTGTTCTTATTCAGTTCTGTGGGTAATATTTTAGTAGTTGAATATTGTCCTCTTCCTCATAATCTACATTTAGAGTAGTTATTTGACTTGATTTCATTTTTTAGAATGTAAGATGGACATTTGATTTCTGATACTCTCATTTTGCAAGTTTATATAATAGGACTTGTTTAGTATATTAACAGCAGTATGCTTGAGAATATATAGCAGCTCTATTGTTTTTGAGCCATATTTTGCAGTATTCAGGATTCACTCTTAGTTCTCTGCTCAGGGAACTTTATGGGGTGCCAGAAATCAAATCAGGACTAGCAATGTGCATATCAAGTGTCTCACCCACTTTACTATCTTTTCAATGCCAGTGTTAGTGATTTTTGGCATTTAAAAATAAAGTACAACTTAAAAAAATTTAAAAAATCAAGTAAAACTTTTTAATGAAAATCTTTTTATCTCATGTCTGTAGTTATGTTTTTTAAATTTGGCTTTTCCCCTAGTTTTATTGCAGTATGTTTAACATGTTGTGCTAAGTGAAATAAATCAGAGAAAGCTACTATATTTAGCACATGTAGATTCTAAATATCACTACTTCCAAAAAAATAAATATATTTAATCTCATCAGTTTCTGTTAGCAACTTAATTTTTAAATTTTTCATGATTGTAAATGTGTGGCATTCACTTGTTCTTTGTGCTTTTTCTTTAGATTCTGCTCTGCCATTCAAGTAATCGTCATTATGATTCCATATACTCAAAACAGTTTCAATCAAGTGCAGCTGTTTGCCAGGGTATATGAAGATTTTATAATTATTTTAGTATTTATTTGAACAATTTGCTATTAGCATTTAATGTATGGCACCCATCATAAATTCCATTGTTGTCCACAGGATTTGTATACTAAATTACAAAATTTATATTTATTAAAATTAATTGGATTTTTGTCATTTTTCTTCAGCTGTGTTGTATGAAATTCTCTATAAAGACGTATTTGGCATGGATGAAGGTGAGTTGAATACTGCAGTTGAACTATTTCGAAGTGGTTCCAAGAAGAACAGAAACAGTGCTGTGACTGCCATTGAAGATATTCATGTTACCTTGGATAAGAATCCAACTCAGGATAGGTAATAAAGGGGAAAAGGATGTCAGTTGTAAGATTATTATGTTTCATGTTTCTGTACATCATTGTGTAAATGTGGACGAGACCTACAAGTTTAAAATTAGATAATTAAACACATGTGTCTATGGGTATACAGTTTCTGGTGTATTTTTATTTAAGTAACATTTATTTACAGGAGTGTAAATGTTAATATGTTTTAGAAGTATAGAGTTACATTATGTCTAAAGACACATCACCTACAGTGTATATACATTTTTTATAATTTTATTTATTTAAAGAAAATGCTTTACATAGTTGATGATAATAAATTTGTTTCTAGAAATCAGTTATTGAAAAAATAGAAAAAATGGAAGAGAAGAGAAATAAAAGAAAAAAGAAAAGTACAGTAGTTCATTTGCGAAAATTATTGTATTACCAATGATGTCATCAATATAGAGGCAGAAGGTTTAGTAAGCTCTACTGTAATATATCCAGTCTTATATTGGGGGATTCCCAAATGAGGTTGTCCAGTAACTCAAAGCTATGATCCTATGAATTTTAGGGGCATAAATTTTAGCTGCAGGGTTTCCTGGAAGAATACCTGGTTTGAACTTGGAAACAGCATCTGTGGACATTGTTACAGCTGCCAGTTTAAGACATTTTACTAGCGTTATAGTGTATAATAGTTACTAGGAATATAAATTCTGTGTCTTTGAGAAGCTATTACTGAACAGATTTAAACATTCTACCACACTATTATTAAGCAGATTTAAGCATAACTTTCAGTGAGTAGAGAAGAGTATTTGAAGTTAAGGGTTGTTTGAAGACCTTTTGATTTTCACTTTGATACATACTAGAAATGTAGATTCTGTACCATTGATGAAGTAGCTATTGAACAGATTAAGTCAAAGATGTATGTATTATATAACGAAGTATAGATAATATTTCTTCCTGATTTTATGTGCAATCTTGGAATTTGCATACTCTTGGTACTAAGCAGTTGTCACCTAGTTGTTTTTTTTTTGTTTGTTTGTTTTATTGGTGTTTTTTTTTTGTCTTGCAGCTCTATTTGTTCCCTTAACTCTTTCCAAATTTTTGGTCACATATGGGGATGCTCAGGGGTATTTATTTATGGCTTTGCTCAGGAGATATTATGTGGTATGGGGATTCAAATCAGGGTCGCAAGTGCCTTACCTCCTGTACTATCGCCAACCCACAGTTCTATTTCTTAGATGTTTAATGCTTGCAACTGGGTTTTTGGGGATAGAAGCAGGATTTTTAAAACTTATTTTTATTGTTAAGTGGGAGCAACCATATTAGATTACAAGTTGCTTTATTCTTCACCGATAATCTGTCGCTGTATACCACGAGCTGGAGAGATAGTATAGTGGGTAGGATGCTTGCCTTTCACAGTGCCACCTGGGTTTTATCTATAGCACCCCATAATGCACCCTCTACTTTAGTTGGGGTAAAGCCCTAAGCACTGATGGGTGGCCCTAAAACAGTAAAAACTCACAGCATTACTACAAATTTGAGAGCTGAAAAAGCACTCCTAACTCATCACTTATGAGTTAGCAATACTGTTTAAGGAATTATTGCTTATCTGGATCTCATGTTTTGGGTTTTACAAAACCTTGATTACAGTTTTGGTTGGGACTTAGTTGAAACTTTGCGGAAGGATATATTTTATTCTATTTACTATATATCTGGAATTGAGAACTTTAGTTTTTGCTGTCTGACAGTTTCTTGGCAATGGAATTGGTGAACATGAATGTTTCCTTGTTGGCAAAAGGAGACAAGTCATAGGCACACTGTTTTATATAATGTAACGACACATCCATTCTATGTATTGCTTAGAAACTCATTTAAAAGAAAAATTGCACAAAGTTATAAACAACAGGAAGCAGGGAACTCAAGATCATATACTTAGAAATATACTCCCCCTTTGAAATATGATACTTATCAGTAGCAGTATGCTAATTTTGTTGTGGCTCATAGTTAAAGAAATATATATGTAGATGTTGAGATGAAAAAAGTATTTGCATCATTTTTGAAATATCTGCTTTACCAATAGGTGGCAGATAGACTCAAGAAATTATCTATTTATAAAAATCTCTTTGTTCTGAATATTTTTAATTAGAAGTGAAGAGTGTGATGCCAGCAATAACACTGAAAATGCACCAGAGGGGTCCAGTCAAGGAACAGAAGTAGCAAAGGTTTGATATTTCCTGTGCAAATAATTTTTATAATTTTGGTTTATAGCATCATAGCTAAAATAAAATATGGTTGGGTGATCCATTCTAATTAAATGGGACAAGGGAAGCATTGATAATGTTTTCATTTTTAAAAGTCTTAATCTGAAAGTATAAGTAAAATGTATGCTTAATGTTCCAAAATTTTTCTTACAAAATTGTAGAAATTTTTCATATCAAATTTTGAATATGAGAAATTACAGAAGCTGTGTTTTCAAAATTAAAGTTATATTTCAAAGTAAATGGTTAGTTTATAATCCATATTCTGGTACTATTGCTTTTTTTTAAACAAATATTCTTATTCCTAATCAAATAAAATAGGTGCGGACCTTGGTCTATAAAAGTTGAAGAAAATTTGCCATCTATATAGGCCGAAAATGAAACAGACCTTCAGTTTAAGCAGGCCTTCAATTTGAGTATTTCAAATAACATTATGACAGTATCTAGACCTAAAAGTGTTGGTCATTTAGGAACAGTATTAAATAAAGTAAGATTGTTGCAAATATAAGAAAAAGTTAATTTTTTAATGATTAGAACAGATTTTTATTAGAATGAAGTAATTTTTGTTTTATATTTATCAGACACAGAAACACTTGCCTATGTGTACATCACAATGATAATTGTTGAATAGCCATTACTGTATTTTTATTCCTGGGCTGTGTTGCATTGATTTATGTAGGATGTGTCATGACTTGTTGCCTGCATAAATAAATATTTCCCTTAAACCATCTAAAGCATTGTTTTAACTATAAAATAATGTTTGCATACTGCTTTTTGTTTTTAAATGCAATTTAAAATTTATTGTGGTCATTCTTCTAAGAAAGGTGAATTACATGTACAAAGTAGACAGTGAGGATAGATGAGAAGATCATTAATTATTCTTCAGAGGGAAGACATACTGAGGATGATAAGTTGGTAACATGATGTATTTTTTCAGTTTACAGAAAATTCACCAAAGATTCTCTTGCCATATAAGGTACTGAGGTCTCTGGATCCAGAAATTTATCGTAACGTAGAATTTGATGTTTGGTTGGAAAGCAGAAAAGGTAATATTTTAGCAGAAGGTATACACTTGAATCCTGACAGATTAAATAGAACTGTTTTTACAAATTATATCAAGAGATTATTTTCATTGTGCTATTTTTTAATTCAGTATTTTTGGGGGGAGTTTTGGTTTTTGGGTCATACTCAGCAGCGCTCAGGGGTTACTCCTGGCTCTATGCTCAGAAATCGCTCCTGGCAGGCTCGGGGACCTATGGGATGCCGGGATTAGAAACAATGACCTGCATGAAAGACAAACGCCTTACCTCCATGCTATCTCTTCGGCCCCATCAGTATGTTATTTTTAATCCAAAGGAGAAAATAAATAGCTTTAGCTTTGTGGAGGAATATATTAGAATCATCTTTATTGAAACTTCAACTTTGCAAAGACTGTAAAAATAGACTGTTGATAATGTTATGAGTACTAGAAAATAGCCATAATTATAAATAGGCCATGTTGTCTTAAAGCATTATACTTTTCTCTCATTGACAAATGAAGAGTTTTGTAGTTGGCCTGTGTATCAAATTTCACATGCCACCTTGTTTTGGTATGTGAATTAATATTAATGGTCTATGTATGTATTTTTAAAAAGAAGAATTATTATGGTGTATGTGTTAAGTAAAAGTTAAATTTAAGATCTATATGTAAAGATTTATGAGAACTGAATAGTGGCAGCAGAGTCTGTATAGTCCAAAATATTTTTAGAGCAAGTTTGCCAGTCTTTGAAATAGGTGATTTTCTTTCCCTATAAGATTAACTCGGTTGATAAAAATGTCTTTAAGGTAACCATTAATTGTTTATAGATCCAACTTCATGAATCACAGTTTGCCCTGGTTTAAATTTTAGAGGCATAGTAAGTTGTTAAATAACTTCGGTTTAAGTTTCAGAATACAAAGTATTTGCAAAGGTGTACCCAAGAAAGAATAGAATAGATAACAAATATCTGCAGACTGCAAATCTGTGCCCAAGTAAGTATAGAATAAAGCAGTTTAGGGTCTTTTGAACATGGAAATAATAGAATAGGCATCTGTCAGGACTTTTTAAACTATAAAGGTGCCTGCTGATTGACTATGTGAAATTCCCCAGCCTCTGTTTTTCATTTATCTATTGTATGTTGTTTTTCTTACTAATTGTACTTAAGTCTATCCAGTTAAACATTGGTTAACAGGTTGGAAGCCCGAGTGAGGGAGCTATGTTGTATTGAATAAATGGCTTTTGTTACCACTGATGGCTGTCCAATTGAACCTAAAATTTGGACTTTCCCTATATGTATGTGTGTTTCTTCTGGATAATTGGCTCTAGAGAAAATCTTTAGATTATAGTCTCTTTTTATGTATATTTTATTTAAACACCTTGATTACATACATGATTGTGTTTGGGTTTCAGTCATGTAAAGAACACCACCCATCACTAGTGCAACATTCCCATCACCAATGTTCCAAATCTCCCTCCTCCCCACCCAACCCCCGCCTGTACTCTAGGCAGGCTTTCTATTTCCCTCGTACATTCTCATTATTCAAACAATTCAAAATATAGTTATTTCTCTAACTAAACTCATCCCTGTTTGTGGTGAGTTTCATGAAGTAAGCTGTAACTTCCAGCCCTTTTCTCTTTTGTGTCTGAAAATTATTATTGCAAGAATGTCTTTCATTTTTCTTAAAACCCATAGATGAGTGAGACCATTCTTTGTTTTTTTCTCTCTCTCTCTCTGACTTATTTCACTCAGCATAGTAGATTCCATGAAATCCATGTATAGGAAAAATACAATAAACACCCTGCTAAAGAAATCATTGGGAAAAAGAATATGGGAGGAATTACTTTCCCCAACTTTAAACTTTTCTACAAAGATTATAGTCTCTTAAGGTGGAAACTTTGTTTTTATAAAATATTTTTATAAATTTTAAAATAATTTTTTGAAGAAAATTTTAAAATTTTTATATAAAATATTTTATAAACTGTTTTGGTAACATGCAATAATTGACTTTAAGAGTGGCTGAGGAAATAACTGAATGGGCTTACCACATGCTTTGCATGTGGGTTTGATTTCTGGCTCTTTATTGCCCCTTGAACCTCACCAGGAATTACTAATAAGTACCTTCAACTGTGACTCAGATCCAAACTACCCATCTATCTCAAAATTTATAAAGGAAAAGCAAAGGATGTGATTTAATGGGAAAGACAGTGAAATGATATGAATAGAGGCATACAGTGTAGTTAAGCTTGCATATCTTTTTTTTCCATAGAGCTTCAAAAAACTGACTACATGGAGTATGCTGGAAGGCAGTATTATTTGGGAGACAAGTGTCAGGTTAGTTTGTTAAAGACAATTTGTTTTTCTGAGATTGTGCTTTTAATCAGTAATGAGTTTAGATAAAACATACTTACAGGTGGCCAGAAAGATAACACAGCATCTACCTTGCATATGGACAACCCAGGTTCAATCTCCCACATCCCATATGGTTCTCTGAGCCTGACGGAGTGATTTCTGAGGTGCAGAGCCAGGAGTAACCACTGAGCAACACCAAGTGTGGCCCAAAAACCAACAACCAAAAAATAACCCAAAAACATGCTTACAAAGTGCTAAAAACTTTTTATATTTTTGTTAATTTTATTAGCAAACTTGTGATTTGCTATGGCTCTTTAAGTACATGTCTGCCTCTCCCATTGATCTGGTAGTGTTCATTGCCAACTGCTTTAATTAGTAGATACTGACCTCCATTTTTTTTTGCATAAGTCAAGTCTGACAATGTTGATATTAGATCATTTTACTATCACTTCCACTCTTAGGTTTGCTTGGAATCAAGTGGAAAATACTATAATGCACATATCCAGGAGGTTGGAAATGATAACAGTTCAGTAACAGTCTTCATTGAAGAACTGGCAGAAAAGTAAGAATATAATTTATTGAATTATCAAAATCTTTGGTTCCTGGTGACTGGTGGTTATACTAAATTAAGACTTTTTAGAATGCTAGTAAGAAAATTAGATTACTATTGGTACTAGCCAGTGACAACTTACCTCAAATGGTTAAAGAATGAAGTAGTCTTTATATCAGCATTTGAAAGTTTCCAGGTTCTGGACAATGGCCAACTCATTACAAATATGCCACCAACCTTCTCGTAAAAAATTTTTATGCTCATAGAACATTTTGTTTGCTGAATATCTCAGTATCAAGCTACTCTAATCATTTTCAAACTTTATTATACCCCATTGTTACCTTGAAGGCTATGTTATAGAAATTAGAAGGACAAGGAAGGAAAGGAATCATGGTGTGTGTAGCAGGTGGGAGGTAAAAGTGCCAATGGCCATAAAGGCACTTCTACATCTATGGTGAGGATGTGCACTTATAGGTTTAAAACACAAACCCAACTACATTGCAAGCAGGAGACCCAAAATACAGTGACTAGACTTAAAAATTGCTTGCCAAGAAGGCCAATTGGGGGATAGCAGAGAACTAGGTAATATTGGTGGAGGAAAAGTCACTTTAGTGGTGGAAAATTGTATGACTGAAACTCTATTCTGGACAGGTTTGTAAATCATGCTGCTTTAAACATTGAAAGCTCTGAGTTCTATTTCCAATGTTTCTGATTCATTACGTATGATGGCCCCCAATACAAACTTTCAGTGACTTTCTGATTGCTCCTGCCAGGCTCTGTAGCGTGAGATGATGATATGCTGTTTTGATTTGAATTTCCCTGGTTAGTGAGGTGAAGCATTTCTTCATGTGCCTTTTGGCTATCTGTACTACTTCTTTGAGGAAATGTCTGTTCAACTCTTCTTCACATCTTTGGATGGAGTTAAATATGTTTTTTGTTCCTGTTAAGCTCTTCCAGTGCCTTGGTATTAATGTCTTAGATATTATTTCCTTATCAGATAGGTATTGTGTAAATAATTTCTCCCATTCCGTGGCCGGTCTGTATCCTAGATATCATTTCCTTTGAGGTGAAGAAGCTTCTTAGTTTAATGTAGTCTCATTTGTTTATCTTTACTTCCAAAAGTCTGGAATTATTTCATCCTTGAAGATGCCTTTACTTCAGTGTCATGGAATGTTATGCCTACGTTTTCTTCTATATACCTTATGGCTTCAGATCTATATCAACATCTTTAATCCGTTTTGATTAGACTTTTGTGCACGGCATTAATGGGATCTCTAAGTTCACTTTTTTACATCTAATTGAGCAGTTTTCCCAACAACCCTTGTTGAAGAGACTTTCCTTGCTCCAGTTCATATTTCTTGCACCTTTACAAAGATCACTTGATCATATATCTGAGGGTCATTCTCAGGATATTCAAGTCTATTCCATTGAGCTGAAGGTCTGTCTTTATTCCAGTAGCATGCTGTTTTAGTGACTACTGCTTTGTAATACTGGTCAAGGTTGGGGAAAGGATGCATCACATCTTTTCCCCAATGATTTCTTTAGCAATTCATGGAGGCTTTTTTCCCATATGAATTTGAGGAATGTTTGATCTTTCTTTGAAAATGGGATGGGTAACTATTACAGGAATTGTAGCTGTACAATGCTTTGGAAAATACTGCCATTTTAATGATAATTCTTTGTATTCATGAACTAAGGATGTGTTTCCTTATCATTGTGTCCTGTTTTATTTCATGAAGCAGTGTTTTGTAGTTTTATTTGAATAAGACTTTATGAGGCAAAATTGAGAATGGATTTTTGTGTTATTGTTATTTTTTCTGTTCTGTTTCTAAATTTTTGTCAATTTAAATAGAACGATTACAAAATTGTTAATAATTGAGTTTCTGTCATACAATGTACACAACCCGTGCACATTTCCCTCCACCAGTGTCTCCACTTTCTCTCCCACTCTCCCCTACGTGCCTCTGGGACAAACATTTTATTTCTCTTTATTCCTTTTTGTAGACACTGTGATTTGCACTATTGTTAATGAAAAGGTACTATGCATATACTTTATCTCCTTTCAGTACCCAGTTATTGTCCAAAGTGTTAAGTTCCAAACATTATTGTCATAGTGGACAACCTAAGTGTACTCAACCTTAAGTGTACTGCTCTACTATATATGACAAGTTTCCTATCATGGAATGGTCCTCCTGGCCCTCATCTCTATTATCTGGGTATTATCATAGTATCTATATTTTATATTCCAAAAGCGAATGGAATCATTGTATGACTGTCCCTCTCCTCTGACTCATTTCACTCAACATGAGACTCTCCATATCCATTCATGTTTAAGCAAATTTCATGACTTCTTTTTTCTAACAGCTGCATGCTATTCCATTGTGTATGTAGATAGTACCACAGTTTCTTTAGCCACACATCTCTTCACAGGTACTTAGGTTATTTCCCTATTCTGGCTATTTTAAATAGTTCTACAATGAACATAGGAATGCAGAGGGCTTTTCTGCATTGTGTGTTTTGGCTCTAATATAGAGACTATATTTCCAATTTTTTGAAGAACATACATATTGATTTCCAAAAAGGCTGCATTAGTTGGTATTCCCACCAGCAGTGAATGAGAGTTTTCTCTTCACATCCATGCCAGCAGTGGTTGTTCTTATTCTTTGTGATGTGTGCCAGTATCTGTGGTGTGAGATGATAGCTCCTTATTGTTTTGATTTGCATCTCCCTGATGATTAGTGATGTGGAGCATTTTTCATGTGCCTTTTGACCATCTGTATTCTTTGAGTGAATGACTGTTCTTCTTTCCATTTTTGAATGGTGTTAAAAATTTTTAATGTCTACCATTGCCTTGTATAGCTTAGTTATTAACCCTTTATCTGATAGGTATAGTTTCTCCCATTTCATGTGTTGTGTATGTATTCTATTTATTCACCATTTTCTTTGAGATACAGAAGCTGCTGCCGCCCCACCCTTTTTTTGTAGTACCTGGCAGCACTCTGGTAAATCCTGTCTGGCTCTGCCCTAAGAAATCATTCCTGGTAGGCTCGGGAGATCATATGGGATGCCATATGTTCATTTCTTATTCCTATATTCTGATGCAGTTACATGTTTTTTTCTTGTTAAGTTCTGTCAGTACACTAGTTTATCGTAGACATTAGCCCTTTATCTGATGGATATTGGGTGAATAGTTTCTCTTCTTCTGTGGGGTGATCCTTTTAACTTAGTTATTGTTTTCTTTGAAATGCAGAAGCTTCTTAATTTGATATAATCTTATTTATCTCTGCTTCCACTTGTTTGAACAATGGTGTTTCCTCCTTGAAGATGCCTTTAGTCTCAATGTCATGGAGTCTTTGGCCAACATTTTCTTCTATAAATACCAGGGGTCTGTATATACCAGGTCCGTACAATATTTTGTGGCCCTGTCCTAGAGGAATCTTTGTTTTGATTTGTTGTTTGGGTCACACCCCCCAATGTTCAAGGCTTACTACTGACTTTGCACTCAAGGATCACCCCGACTTTGCCTCCTGCAGCCCCCAGGTAAATTGAGTTTGAGACCCCTGATATATACCTTATATTTTTATGCCTCATATCAAGGTTTTTAATTCATTTTAATATGAGCTTACTGAATAGTGTTAGATGTCTTATTTGCTTTTTTGCCTATGTCTGACCAGCTGTCCAAATACCACTTTTTTTTTATTTGAACACCTTGATTACATACATGATTGTGTTTGGGTTTCAGTCATGTAAAGAACACCACCCATCACCAGTGCAAGATTCCCATCACCAATGTCCCAAATCTCCCTCCTCCCCACCCGACCCCCAACTGTACTCTAAACAGGCTCTCCATTTCCCTCATACATTCTCAATATTAGGACAGTTCAAAATGTACTTATTTCTCTAACTAAACTCATCACTCTTTGTGGTGAGCTTCCTGAGGTGAGCTGGAACTTCCAGCTCTTTTCTCTTTTGTGTCTGAAAATTATTATTACAAGAATGTCTTTCATTTTTCTTAAAACCCATAGATGAGTGAGACCATTCTGTGTTTTTCTCTCTCTCTCTGACTTATTTCACTCAGCATAATAGATTCTGTGTACATCCATGTATAGGAAAATTTCATGACTTCATCTCTCCTGACAGCTGCGTAATATTCCATTGTGTATATGTACCACAGTTTCTTTAGCCATTCGTCTGTTGAAGGGCATCTTGGTTGTTTCCAGAGTCTTGCTATGGTAAATAGTGCTGCAATGAATATAGGTGTAAGGAAGGGATTTTTGTATTGTATTTTTGTGTTCTTAGGGTATATTCCTAGGAGTGGTATAGCTGGGTCATATGGGAGCTCAATTTCCAGTTTTTGGAGGAATCTCCATATTGCTTTCCATAAAGGTTGAACTAGACGGCATTCCCACCAGCAGTGGATAAGGGTTCCTTTCTCTCCACATCCCCGCCAACACAGTTTATTCTCATTCTTTGTGATGTGTGCCAATCTCTGTGGTGTGAGGTGGTATCTCATTGTTGTTTTGATTTGCATCTCTCTGATGATTAGTGATGTGGAGCATTTCTTCATGTGTCTTTTGGCCATTTGTATTTCTTCTTTGTCAAAGTGTCTGTTCATTTCTTCTCCCCATTTTTTGATGGGATTAGATGTTTTTTTCTTGTAAATTTCTGTCAGTGCCTTGTATATTTTGGAGATTAGCCCCTTGTCTGATGGGTATTGGGTGAATAGATTCTCCCACTCAGTGGGTGGCTCTTGTATCCTGGGCACTATTTCCTTTGAGGTGCAGAAGCTTCTCAACTTAATATATTCCCATCTGTTAATCTCTGTTTTCACTTGCTTGGAGAGTGCAGTTTCCTCCTTGAAGATGCCTGTAGTCTCAATGTCCTGGAGAGTTTTGCCTATTTGTTGTTCTATATATCTTATGGTTTGGTGTCTGATATCGAGGTCTTTAATTCATTTGGATTTTACCTTCGTACATGATGTTAGCTGGGGTTCTAAGTTCAATTTTTTGCAAGTGGCTAGCCAGTTGTGCCAACACCACTTGTTGAAGAGGCTTTCCTTGCTCCATTTAGGATTTCCTACTCCTTTATCAAAAATTAGGTGATTGTATGTCTGGGGAACATTTTCTGAGTATTCAAGCCTATTACACTGATCTGAGGGTCTGTCCTTATTCCATTACCATGCTGTTTTGATAACTATTGCTTTGTAGTAAAGTTTAAAGTTGGGGAAAGTAATTCCTTCCATATTCTTTTTCCCAGTGATTGCTTTAGCTATTCTAGCGTGTTTATTGTTCCAAACAAATTTCAAAAGTGCCTGATCCACTTCTTTGAAGAATGTCATAGGTATCTTTAGAGGGATAGCCTTGAATCTGTATAACGCCTTGGGGAGTATTGCCATTTTGATGATGTTAATCCTGCCAATCCATGAGCAGGGTATGTGTTTCCATTTCCGCGTGTCCTCTCTTACTTCTTGGAGCAGATTTTTATAGTTTTCTTTGTATAGGTCCTTCACATTTTTAGTCAGGTTGATTCCAAGATATTTGAGTTTGTGTGGCACTATTGTGAATGGGGTTGTTTTCTTAATGTCCATTTCTTCCTTATTACTATTGGTGTATAGAAAGGCCATTGATTTTTATGTGTTAATTTTGTAGCCTGCCACCTTGCTATATGAGTCTATTGTTTCTAGAAGCTTTTTGGTAGAGTCTTTAGGGTTTTCTAAGTAGAGCATCATGTCATCTGCAAACAGCGAGAGCTTGACTTCTTCCTTTCCTATCTGGATTCCCTTGATATCTTTTTCTTGCCTAATCGCTATAGCAAGTACTTCCAGTGCTATGTTGAATAGGAGTGGTGAGAGAGGACAGCCTTGTCTTGTCCCAGAATTTAGGGGGAAGGCTTTTAGTTTTTCTCCATTGAGGATAATATTTGCCACTGGCCTGTGGTAGATGGCCTTAACTATATTGAGAAAGGTTCCTTCCATTCCCATCTTGCTGAGAGTTTTGATCAAGAATGGGTGTTGGACCTTGTCAAATGCTTTCTCTGCATCTATTGATATAATCATGTGGTTTTTATTTTTCTTGTTGTTGATGTTGTGTATTATGTTGATAGACTTACGGATGTTAAACCATCCTTGCATTCCTGGAATGAAACCTACTTGATCGTAGTGGATGATCTTCTTAATGAGGTATTGAATCCTATTTGCCAGGATTTTGTTGAGGATCTTTGCATCTGCATTCATCAGCGATATTGGTCTGTAATTTTCTTTTTTCGTAGCATCTCTGTCTGGTTTAGGTATTAGGGTGATGTTGGCTTCATGAAAGCTGTTTGGGAGTGTTTCCGTTTGTTCAATTTCATGAAAGAGTCTTGCCAGGATTGGTAGTAGTTCCTCTTGGAAAGTTTGAAAGAATTCATTAGTGAATCCATCTGGGCCTGGGCTTTTGTTTTTGGGCAGACTTTTGATTACCATTTTTATTTCATCAATGGTGATGGGGGTGTTTAGATATGCTACATCCTCTTCCTTCAACCGTGGAAGATTATAAGGGTCCAAGAATTTATCCATTTCTTCCAGGTTCTCATTTTTAGTGGCGTAGAGTTTTTCAAAGTAGTTTCTGATTACCCTTTGAATCTCTGTCATATCAGTAGTGATCTCTCCTTTTTCATTCCTAATACGCGTTATCAAGTTTCTCTCTCTCTCTTTCTTTGTTAGGTTTGCCAGTGGTCTATCAATCTTGTTTATTTTTTTGAAGAACCAACTTCTGCTTTCGTTGATCTTTCAGATTATTTTTTGGGTTTCCACTTTGTTTATTTCTGCTTTCAGCTTTGTTATTTCCTTCTCTCTCCCTATTTTTGGGTCCTTTTGTTGAGCACTTTCTAGTTCTATTAGCTGTGTCATTAAGCTACTCAGGTAAGCTCCTTCTTCCTTCCTGATGTGTGCTTGCACAGCTATAAATTTTCCTCTCAGTACTGCTTTTGCTGTGTCCCATAAGTTCTGATAGTTTGTGTCTTTATTGTCATTTGTTTCCAGGAACATTTTGATTTCCTTCTTGATTTCATCTCGGACCCACTGGTTATTGAGTATGAGGCTGTTTAACTTCCAGGTGTTAAAGTGTTTCTTCTGAGTCCCTTTGGAATTCACAAATAACTTCAGAGCCTTGTGGTCAGCGAAGGTAGTCGGCAAAATTTCTATCCTCTTGATATTATGGAGGTATGTTTTATGTGCCAGCATGTAGTCTATCCTGGAGAATGTCCCATGTACATTGGAGAAGAATGTGTATCCAGGTTTTTGGGGATGGAGTGTCCTATATATATCCACTAGGCCTCTTTCTTCCATTTCTCTCCTCAGGTCTAGTATATTCTTGTTGGGTTTCAGTCTGGTTGACCTATCCAGTGTTGACAAAGCAGTGTTGAGGTCCCCCACAATTATTGTGTTGTTATTGATATTGTTTTTCAGATTTGTCAACAGTTGTTTTAAATATTTTGCTGGCCCCTCATTTGGTGCATATATGTTTAGGAGAGTTATTTCTTCCTGCTCTACATACCCCATGATTAATATAAAATGTCCATCTTTGTCCCTTACAACCTTCCTGAGTATAAAGTTTGCATTATCTGATATTAGTATGGCCACTCCAGCTTTTTTATGGGTGTTGTTTGCTTGGATAACTTTTCTCCAGCCTTTTATTTTGAGTCTATGTTTGTTCTGACTATTCAGGTGCGTTTCTTGTAGGCAGCAGAAGGTTGGATTGAGTTTTTTTGATCCATTTCGCCACTCTGTGTCTCTTAACTGGTGCATTTAGTCCATTGACGTTGAGAGAAAGAATTGTCCTGGGATTTAATGCCATCTTTATATCGAAATTTGGTGTGTCTTTTGGTCAGTCTTGTCTTAGATTAGGTCTTTCAGTTTTTCTCTTAAGACTGGTTTTGAGTCTGTAAAGTTTCTGAGCTGTTTTTTGTCTGTGAAACCATGTATTCTTCCGTCAAACCGGAAAGTGAGTTTTGCTGGGTACAGTATTCTAGGTGAAGCATTCATTTCATTCAGTCTTGTCACAATATCCCACCACTGCTTTCTGGCATTGAGTGTTTCTGGTGACAGATCTGCTCTAAATCTCAAGGATGCTTGCTTGAATGTAATTTCCCCTTTTGATCTTGCTGTTTTCAGAATTCTGTCTCTATCTGTGGGATTTGTCATTGTGACTAGGATGTGTCTTGGGGTGGTTTTTCTGGGGTCTCTTTTGGTTGGTACTCTTCGGGCATGCAGGATTTGATCACATATATTCTTTAGCTCTGGAAGTTTCTCTTTAATGATGTTCTTGACCGTTGATTCTTCCTGGAAATTTTCTTCCTGGGTCTCTGGGACTCCAATGATTCTTAAGTTGTTTCTGTTGATCTTATCATAGACCTCTATTTTCATCTGTTCCCATTCTTTGACTAATTTTTCCATTGTCTGTTCATTTGTTTTAAGTTTTTTTTCCAATCTCTCCTGTTGTATGGAATTGTTATGTATCTCATCTTCCACAGCACCAAGTCTATTCTCAGCTTCTGATACCCTGTCCCAGAGCTTATCCATTTTGTCATTCACTTCGTTTACTGAGTTTTTCAGGCCTGTTAGTTGACATGTTATTTCAGTTTGGAGTTTTGTGATTTCTGTCTTCATATTTTCTTGATTCTTATTAGTGTTCTGTTCTACTCTATTCATGGTTTCTTTGAGTTCTTTGAGCATATTCCATATTGCTACTCTAAAGTCCTTATCTGAGAGATTGATCAGTTGGTTGGTCGTTAACTGGTCATCAGAATTGTCATCTTCATTCTCTATGTCTGATGCTGGCCTGCCTTGTTTCCCCATTGTCACACTTGTATTGTGGGTTTTTCTACGTGTTGTGGTGGTATTCATTGGTTATATGATGCAGGCAACACACTTCTCTGGCTCCGCCCTTTCTGAATGGGCCGACTTGCCTCCAAGGTAGGGGAGTCCTCTGTGGATGAAGCCTCACACAGGATCAAATCTTAGGCCCGAGCACGCAGCAGAGTAGACAGTCTGGAGAGAAATTCTTGCTTCTGTGATCCAGCACAGTTCTTAGTGTGGTTTTTTTCTTCTTGTGATTGTGTTCTTTTTTTAGAAAGAGCGCACGGCTGCGTAGCGTAGTGGAGCTAAGTCCCTTCTGGAGCCTCTTTTCAGCCCACTCTCAGGAGGTTCACGCAACAGGATAGCAGAGAGACACACACAGGCAGCACTCACAGTTTTTCACAGTCGTGCCCCACTGGTCAGGCGTAGTTTTCACTCGCTCGCTGGGCAGCTTCAGAATGCTGTATTTTTGGGGTTCACTTCCCAGGACTCTGAGGAGAGTCACTGGCTCGCTGGGTAGCTTCCGAATGTAGTTTCTTTGGGGTTCGCTTCCCAGGGCTCTGAGGAGAGCTTCCAGAGTTCAGGAAAGACAGAGAAGAGTAGGACAGGGCTCCCTTCAGGTGCTCAGTTTCTGGCTCGCTGGGTAGCTTCCAAATGAAGTTTCTTTGGGATTCCCTTCCCAGGGCTCTGAGGAGAGCTTCCAGAGTTCAGGAAAGACAGAGAAGGGTAGGACAGGGCCCCTTCAGGTGCTCAGTTTCCTCAGAAGAAGCACAGCCGGGTGGAGACTCTGCAGGCAGAGCAATCAGCACTCTGCCTGGAAACCCCCACATCCAGCCATTTCTTACTCACTCACTGGCTCGCTGGGTAGCTTCCGAATGTAGTTTCTTTGGGGTTCGCTTTCCAGGGCTCTGAGGAGAGCTTCCAGAGTTCAGGAAAGACAGAGAAGAGTAGGACAGGGCTCCCTTCAGGTGCTCAGTTTCTGGCTCGCTGGGTAGCTTCCAAATGTAGTTTCTTTGAGGTTCGCTTCCCAGTGCTCTGAGGAGAGCTTCCAGAGTTCAGGAAAGACAGAGAAGGGTAGGACAGGGCTCCCTTCAGGTGCTCAGTTTCCTCAGAAGAAGCACAGCCGGGTGGAGACTCTGCAGGTAGAGCAATCAGCACTCTGCCTGGAAACCCCCACATCCAGCCATTTCTTACTCACTGGCTCGCTGGGTAGCTTCCGAATGTAGTTTCTTTGAGGTTCGCTTCCCAGGGCTCTGAGGAGAGCTTCCAGAGTTCAGGAAAGACAGAGAAGAGTAGGACAGGGCTCACTTTAGGTGCTCAGTTTCCTCAGAAGAAGCACAGCCGGGTGGAGACTCTGCAGGCAGAGCAATTAGCACTCTGCCTGGAAACCCCCACATCCAGCCATTTCTTACTCACTCCCTGGCTCGCTGGGTAGCTTCCAAATGTAGTTTCTTTGGGGTTCGCTTCCCAGGGCTCTGAGGAGAGCTTCCAGAGTTCAGGAAAGACAGAGAAGGGTAGGACAGGGCTCCCTTCAGGTGCTCAGTTTCCTCAGAAGAAGCACAGTCGGGTGGAGACTCTGCAGGTATAGCAATCAGCACTCTGCCTGGAAACCCCCACATCCAGCCATTTTGAATCCAGTATTTTCACCTGAAAGCTTGTCACTCAAAAAAGGGTGTTTGAACCCTTTAATTTATCCAAAAGCACTTGGAGTAGTTGCTCCAGCCAGTCATCATTGTTGACACAGTGAAGTATTTCCCAGAAAACTTAGTGGGTTTATTTTTCCACTGGGAATCAAGCGAATGCACAAGTAGACGAATGTGAAATATGAATTATGAAATATGAAATAAATGAAATCACACAGAATTACATGGTGAAAACAAGTGTCGAGGGAGAGGCAAGAGCCCAAATACCACTTTTTGAAGAGGCTTTCTTTGGTTTATTTTTCATTTCTTGCCCCTTTATCAAAGAGTAATTAATTGTGTATCTCTGGGCCATTCTCTGAATGCTCAAGTCTATTCCATTGATCTGGGGGTCTCTTTATTTCAGTACCATGCTGTTTTAATGAGTATTGCTTTGTAGTACAATTTAAAGTTAGGGAATGGATGCCTTTCATCTTCTTTTTTCTTTTTTTTTTTTTTTTTTTTTTAAATTTTTATAATTAATTTTATTATAAGATAGTGAAGGCTGTTTTAAAATACAATTTATAACGTATAACATTAAAAGGAAAGAAAAAATAAAAATTTTTTTTTTTAATTTTTTTATTTAAACACCTTGATTACATACATGATTGTGTTTGGGTTTCAGTCATAAAAGGAACACCACCCATCACCAGTGCAACATTCCCATCACCCAAGTCCCAAATCACCCTCCTCCCCACCCAACCCCCGCCTGTACCCTAAACAGGCTCTACATTTCCCTCATACATTCTCAATATTAGGACAGTTCAAAATGTAGTTATTTCTCTAACTAAACTCATCACTCTTTGTGGTGAGCTTCCTGAGGTGAGCTGGAACTTCCAGCTCTTTTCTCTTTTGTGTCTGAAAATTATTATTACAAGGGTGTCTTTCATTTTTCTTAAAACCCATAGATGAGTGAGACCATTCTGCGTTTTTCTCTCTCTCTCTGACTTATTTCACTCAGCATAATAGATTCCATGTACATCCATGTATAGGAAAATTTCATGACTTCATCTCTCCTGACAGCTGCATAATATTCCATTGTGTATATGTACCACAGTTTCTTTAGCCATTCATCTGTTGAAGGGCATCTTGGTTGTTTCCAGAGTCTTGCTATGGTAAATAGAGCTGCAATGAATATAGGTGTAAGGAAGGGGTTTTTGTATTGTATTTTTGTGTTCCTAGGGTATATTCCTAGGAGTGGTATAGCTGGATCGTATGGGAGCTCGATTTCCAGTTTTTGGAGGAATCTCCATATCGCTTTCCATAAAGGTTGAACTAGACAGCATTCCCACCAGCAGTGGATAAGAGTTCCTTTCTCTCCACATCCCCGCCAACACTGTTTATTCTCATTCTTTGTGATGTGTGCCATTCTCTGGGGTGTGAGGTGGTATCTCATCGTTGTTTTGATTTGCATCTCCCTGATGATTAGTGATGTGGAACATTTTTTCATGTGTCTTTTGGCCATGCGTATTTCTTCTTTGTCAAAGTGTCTGTTCATTTCTTCTCCCCATTTTTTGATGGGGTTAGATGTTTTTTTCTTGTAAAGTTCTGTCAGTGCCTTGTATATTTTGGAGATTAGCCCCTTATCTGATGGGTATTGGGTGAATAGTTTCTCCCACTCAGTGGGTGGCTCTTGTATCCTGGGCACTATTTCCTTTGAGGTGCAGAAGCTTCTCAGCTTAATATATTCCCATCTGTTAATCTCTGCTTTCACTTGCTTGGAGAGTGCAGTTTCCTCCTTGAAGATGCCTGTAATGTCCTGTAGTGTTTTGCCTATGTGCTGTTCTATATATCTTATGGTTTTGGGGCTGATATCGAGGTCTTTAATCCATTTGGATTTTATCTTTGTACATGATGTTAGCTGGGGGTCTAAGTTTAATTTTTTGCAAGTGGCTATCCAATTGTGCCAACACCACTTGTTGAAGAGGCTTTCCCTGCTCCATTTAGGATTTCCTGCTCCTTTATCAAAAATTAGATGGTTGTATCTCTGGGGAACATTTTCTGAGTATTCAAGCCTATTCCACTGATCTGAGGACCTATCCTTATTCCAATACCATGCTGTTTTGATAACTGTTGCTTTGTAGTACAGTTTAAAGTTGGGAAAAGTAATTCCTCCCATATTCTTTTTCCCAATGATTGCTTTAGCTATTCGAGGGTGTTTATTGTTCCAAATGAATTTCAAAAGTGTCTGATCCACTTCTTTGAAGAATGTCATGGGTATCTTTAGAGGGATGGCATTAAATCTGTATAATGCCTTGGGGAGTATTGACATTTTGATGATGTTAATCCTGCCAATCCATGAGCAGGGTATGTGTTTCCATTTCCGTGTGTCCTCTCTTATTTCTTGGAGCAGAGTTTTATAGTTTTCTTTGTATAGGTCCTTCACATATTTAGTCAAGTTGATTCCAAGATATTTGAGTTTGTGTGGTACTATTGTGAATGGGGTTGTTTTCTTAATGTCCATTTCTTCTTTATTACTGTTGGTGTATAGAAAGGCCATTGATTTTTGTGTGTTAATTTTGTAGCCTGCCACCTTGCTATATGAGTCTATTGTTTCTAGAAGCTTTTTGATAGAGTCTTTAGGGTTTTCTAAGTAGAGTATCATGTCATCTGCAAACAGTGAGAGCTTGACTTCTTCCTTTCCTATCTGGATTCCCTTGATATCCTTTTCTTGCCTAATCGCTATAGCAAGTACTTCCAGTGCTATGTTGAATAGGAGTGGTGAGCGAGGACAGCCTTGTCTTGTGCCAGAATTTAGAGGGAAGGCTTTCAGTTTTTCTCCATTGAGGATAATATTTGCCACTGGCTTGTGGTAGATGGCCTTCACTATATTGAGAAAGGTTCCCTCCATTCCCATCTTGCTGAGAGTTTTGATCAAGAATGGGTGTTGGACCTTATCAAATGCTTTCTCTGCAACTATTGATATGATCATGTGGTTTTTATTTTTCTTGTTATTGATGTTGTGTATTATGTTGATAGATTTACGGATGTTAAACCAGCCTTGCATTCCTGGGATGAAACCTACTTGATCGTAGTGGATGATCTTCTTAATGAGGCATTGAATCCTATTTGCCAGGATTTTGTTGAGGATCTTTGCATCTGCATTCATCAGTGATATTGGTCTGTAATTTTCTTTTTTGGTAGCGTCTCTGTCTGGTTTAGGTATCAAGGTGATGTTGGCTTCATAAAAGCTATTTGGAAGTGTTTCTGTTTGTTCAATTTCATGAAAGAGTCTTGCCAAGATTGGCAGTAGTTCCTCTTGGAAAGTTTGATAGAATTCATTAGTGAATCCATCTGGACCTGGGCTTTTGTTTTTCGGCAGACATTTGATTACTGTTTTAATTTCATCAATGGTGATGGGGGTGTTTAGATATGCTACATCCTCTTCCTTCAACCGTGGAAGATTATAAGAGTCCAAGAATTTATCCATTTCTTCCAGGTTCTCATTTTTAGTGGCGTAGAGTTTTTCAAAGTAGTTTCTGATTACCCTTTGAATCTCTGTCATATCAGTAGTGATCTCTCCTTTTTCATTCCTGATACGAGTTATCAAGTTTCTCTCTCTCTCTTTCTTTGTTAGGTTTGCCAGTGGTCTATCAATCTTGTTTATTTTTTCAAAGAAACAACTTCTGCTTTCGTTGATCTTTCGGATTGTTTTTTGAGTTTCCACTTCGTTGATTTCTGCTCTCAGCTTTGTTATTTCCTTCTGTCTTCCTGTTCTTGGGTCCTTTTGTTGAGCATTTTCTAGTTCTATTAGCTGTGTCATTAAGCTACTCAGGTAAGCTCCTTCTTCCTTCCTGATGTGTGCTTGCAAAGCTATAAATTTTCCTCTCAGTACTGCTTTTGCTGTGTCCCATAAGTTCTGATAGTTTGTGTCTTTATTGTCATTTGTTTCCAGGAACCTTTTTATTTCCTCCTTGATTTCATCTCGGACCCACTGGTTATTGAGCATGAGGCTGTTTAACTTCCAGGTGTTAAAGTGTTTCTTCTGAGTCCCTTTGGAGTTCACAAATAATTTCAGAGCCTTGTGGTCAGCGAAGGTAATCTGCAAAATTTCTATCCTCTTGATCTTATGGAGGTATGTTTTATGTGCCAGCATGTAGTCTATCCTGGAGAATGTCCCATGTACATTGGAGAAGAATGTGTATCCAGGTTTCTGGGGATGGAGTGTCCTATATATATCCACTAGGCCTCTTTCTTCCATTTCTCTCCTCAGGTCTAGTATATTCTTGTTGGGTTTCAGTCTGGTTGACCTGTCCAGTGTTGACAAAGCCGTGTTTAGGTCCCCCACAATTATTGTGTTGTTGTTGATATTATTTTTCAGATTTGTCAGCAGTTGTATTAAATATTTTGCTGGCCCCTCATTCGGTGCATATATGTTTAGGAGAGTGAATTCTTCCTGCTCTACGTACCCCTTGATTAATTAAAATGTCCGTCTTTGTCCCTTACAACCTTCCTGAGTATAAAGTTTGCATTATCTGATATTAGTATGGCCACTCCAGCTTTTTTATGGGTGTTGTTTGCTTGGATAACTTTTCTCCAGCCTTTTATTTTGAGTCTATGTTTGTTCTGACTATTCAGGTGCGTTTCTTGTAGGCAGCAGAAGGTTGGATTGAGTTTTTTGATCCATTTAGCCACTCTGTGTCTCTTAACTGGTGCATTTAGTCCATTGACGTTGAGAGAAAGAATTGTCCTGGGATTTAACGCCATCTTTATTTCAAAATTTGGTGTGTCTTTTGGGTAGTCTTGTCTTAGATTAGGTCTTTCAGTTTTTCTCTTAAGACTGGTTTTGTGTCTGTGAAGTTTCTGAGCTGTTTTTTGTCTGTGAAACCATGTATTCTTCCATCAAACCGGAAAGTGAGTTTTGCTGGGTATAGTATTCTGGGTGAAGCATTCATTTCATTCAGTCTTGTCACAATATCCCACCACTGCTTTCTGGCATTGAGCGTTTCTGGTGACAGGTCTGCTGTAAATCTCAGGGAAGCTTGCTTGAACATGATTTCCCCTTTTGATCTTGCTGTTTTCAGAATTCTGTCTCTATCTGTGGGATTTGTCATTGTGACTAGGATGTGTCTTGGGGTGGTTTTTCTGGGGTCTCTTTTGGTTGGTACTCTTCGGGCATGCAGGATTTGATCACATATATTCTTTAGCTCTGGAAGTTTCTCTTTAATGATGTTCTTGACCATTGATTCTTCCTGGAAATTTTCTTCCTGGGTCTCTGGGACTCCAATGATTCTTAAGTTGTTTCTGTTGATCTTATCATAGACTTCTATTTTCGTCTGTTCCCATTCTTTGACTAATTTTTCCATTGTCTGCTCATTTGCTTTAAGTTTTTTGTCCAATCTCTCCTGCTGTATGGAATTGTTATGTATCTCATCTTCCACAGCACCAAGTCTATTCTCAGCTTCTGATACCCTGTCCCAGAGCTTATCCATTTTGTCATTCACTTCGTTTACTGAGTTTTTCAGGCCTGTTAGTTGACATGTTATTTCAGTTTGGAGTTTTGTCATTTCTGCCTTCATATTTTCTTGGTTCTTATTAGTGTTCTGTTCAACTCGATCCATGGTTTCTTGGAGTCTGTTGAGCACCTTCCATATTGCTAGTCTAAAGTCCTTATCTGAGAGGTTGATTAGTTGTTCAGTCATTATCTGGTCCTCAGAATTGTCATCTTCATTCTCTATGTCTGATGCTGGCCTGCGCTGTTTCCCCATTGTCACATTTGTATTGTGGGTTTTTCTACGTGTTGTAGTGGTATTCATTGTCTATATGATGTAGGCAGCACACTCCTCTGGCTCCTCCCTTTCTGGATGGGCTGACTTGCCTCTAAGGGAGGGGAGTCCTCCGTGGATGAAGCCTCACACTGGGTCAAATCTTAGGCCCGAGCATGTAACAGAGAAGACAGTCCAGAGAGAAATGTTTGCTTCTGTGATATAGCGCCGTTCTTAGTGTGATTTTTCCTTCTTGTTGCAATGGAGTTCTTTCCTTAGAAAGAGTGCACGGCCGCGTAGCGAAGCGGAGCGGCCGTGCTCCTCTGAGCCTCTTTTTGCCCCACTCGCAAGAGTTTCACGCAAGAGGACAGTAGACAGACATAGACAGGTCACACTCACAGTCTTTCACAGCTGAGCCCCACTGGGCCGGTGTACTTTCGCGGATTTTCCCCGCCTGGTGTCACACACAGGGAGCCAGCTTTTGCAAAGGATAGCCGGTTTTTATGCTCTGAAGTCCCTCCCTGAAAATGGCGTCTGGGCGAGCGAGGTTTCTGGAGGCTCTTTTTGCCCCACTCGCAAGAGTTTCACGCAAGAGGACAGTAGACAGACATAGACAGGTCACACTCACAGTCTTTCATAGCTGAGCCCCACTGGGCTGGTGTACTTTCGCGGATTTTCCCCGCCTGGTGTCACACACAGGGAGCCAGCTTTTGCAAAGGATAGCCGGTTTTTATGCTCTGAAGTCCCTCCCCTTCATCTTCTTTTTTCTAAAGGTTGCTTTAGCTATTCCTGGGTGACTATTGTTCCAAATGAATTTCAGGAGGTTCGATCTACTTTTTTGAAGAGTATCGTGGGTATTATAGAGGAATTCCATTAAATCTGTATAAATGCTGTGGAGTAATGCCATTTTAATATTGTTAACCCTCAGTACATAAACAGGGAATATGTCTCCATTTCCTTGTGTCCCCTTTTATTTCTTGAAGCATGGTTTTATAGTTTCTTTATATAAGTCCTTCATTTCTTTAGTTGACTCCATTATATTTGAATTTCTTTTTTTTTTTTTTTTGGTTTTTGGGCCACACCCCTTTGACGCTCAGGGGTTACTCCTGGCTATGTGCTCAGAAATCGCCCCTGGCTTGGGGGGACCATATGGGACGCCGGGGGATCGAACCGCGGTCCTTCCTTGGCTAGCGCTTGCAAGGCAGACACCTTACCTCCAGCGCCACCTACCCGGCCCCTATATTTGAATTTCTATGGTGCTATTGAGAATGGGATTTTTAATGTCCATTTCTTTATCATTATTTGTGTATAAGAAGGCCATTGGTGGGGCCGGGCGGTGGCGCTGGAGGTAAGGTGCCTGCCTTGCCTGCGCTAGCCTAGGACGGACCGCGGTTCGATCCCCCGGCGTCCCATATGGTCCCCCAAGAAGCCAGGAGCAACTTCTGAGCGCATAGCCAGGAGTAACCCCTGAGCGTCACAGGGTGTGGCCCAAAAACCAAAAAAAAAAAAAAAAGAAGTCCATTGGTTTTTGTGCGATAATTTTTTAGCCTGCAACTTTACTATATGTGTATTGGCTCTAGGAGCTTTTTGGTAGAGTCTTTAGGATTTTCTAAGTTTAGAATCATGTCATCTGCTAACAGTGAGAGCTTAATTTCTTCTTTTCCAATCTGGATGTCCTTGATGCCTATTTATTGCTTAATTGCTATGGCAAGTACTTCCAGTACTATGTGAAATAGTAATGGGGAGAGTGGGAGCCATGCTTTGTGCCATATCTTAGGGGAAAGGCTTTCAGTTTTTCTCCATTGAGTATAATTGCCATGGACTTGTGGTAAATGTCTTTTACTATATTGGGAGAAGTTTCTTTCATTCTCATATTTAGAGTTTTTATCATGAATGGGTGTTGGATCTTATCAAATGCTTTCTCCATTGATATGATCACATGAATTTCAATTTTCCTTTTGTTGATTTGGTGTATTTTTTTTATTTTTGGGCCACACCCGGTAACGCTCAGGGGTTACTCCTGGCTATGCGCTCAGAAGTTGCTCCTGGCTTGGGGGACCATATGGGACACCGGGGGATCGAACCACGGTCCGTCCAAGGCTAGCGCAGGCAAGGCAGGCACCTTACCTTTAGCGCCACCGCCCAGCCCCAGAATGAATCCTTCTTGGCAATGTGTATGACTGTTGATGAGGCATTGATCCTATTTGCTAGGCTTTTGTTGAGAATCTTTGCATCTATGTTCATCAGGGATATTGGTCTGTAGTTCATTTTGGGAATCAGGGTATGGTTGCTTCATAAAAATTATTTGGTAGTATTTCTGTTTCTTTAATTTCCTGGAAGAGCCTGGAAAGTATAGGCAGTAGGTTCTCTTGGAAGGTTTGAAAGATTCATTAGTGAATCCATTTGGGCCTGGGCTTTTGTTTTGGCAAGACTTCTGATTACCATATTAATTTCTTCAATTGTGATGGATCTGTTCAGATATGCCAGATCATCTTGGTCAAACTTGGGTGGTTATAAGAGTCAAAGCATTTATCTTTTTCTTCCAGGTTCTATTGTTTTGTGGCAAACAGTTTCTGAAAGTATTCTCTAATTATCCTTTGAATCTCTGTAGTATCTCTGTAGTGATGTCTGCTTTTTGTTTCTAATTTGGTTTATTAAGTTTCTCTCTCCCTTTCTTTTTGAATTTGGTAGAGTTTATTGATCTTGTTTGTTTTTTCAAAGAATCAACTCTTTCATTGATCTTTTGGATTGTTTCTTGGATTTCCTATTCATTGATTTCTGCTCTATTTCCTTCAGTCTTCCAATTTTTCGTTTGGTTTGTTTTGCTGCTTACTTTTCAGTTTTATAAGTAATGCCATTAAGTTATTTATGTAGGCCCCTTCTTCTTTCCTGATGAATGCTTGCAAAGACCTATCAAGTGTTGAAGTCTCTCTCCCACTGTTATTGTGTTGTTACTGATGTCTTCCTTCAAGTTTCTAAAGCAGTTATTTAAATACTTTGCTCCTTCCTCATTGAGTATTTATATATGTAGCAGTGTGATTTCTTCCTGTTGTACAGATACTTATTAGTCCCTTATAAAATAAATTTGTTTTTTAGGCCATATGCGGAAGCACTTAGGGGTTACTCCAGGCTCTGTGCTCAAACCCAGTGATCAAACCCAGGTTCGTCCCGGGTCAGCCACATGCAAGGCAAATGCCCTACAGCTGTGCTATCCCTTCTTAATTCTGAAGGCAGTGTCATCTGAAATAGTATGGTCACTCCAGGCTTTTTAAGGGTGTTGTTTGCTTGAATGATTGTCTCCCACCCTTTGAGTTTATACTGTATTTGTTCTGACTATTCAGATGTGTCTCTAGTAGGCAGAAAACCTTGGATTCAGCTTTTTGATCCGTTTTGCCACTCTTTGTCTCTTACTGGGGCATTTAGTTGACAAGAGAGAGAATTATCAAGGGATTTGTGTAGGAGTTTGGTGTGTCTTACGATCTTTCTTATATGAATGTAGATCTTTCAGTTTATTCTTTTTTTTTTTTTTTGGTTTTTGGACCACACCCGGCAGTGCTCAGGGGTCACAATTTTTTTTTTGGGCCACCCCCGGTGGTGCTCAGGGGTTACTCCTGGCTGTCTGCTCAGAAATAGCTCCTGGCAGGCACGGGGGACTATATGGGACACCGGGATTCGAACCAACCACCTCAGGTCCTGGATCGGCTGCTTGCAAGGCAAACACCACTGTGCTATCTCTCCGGGCCCTCAGTTTATTCTTTAAGCCTGGTTTTTAGTCCATAAAGTTACTAAGCTGTTGTTTATTCATGACACTGTGTATCCTTGCTTCAAATCTGAATGTGAGTCTGGCTGGGTGACGTATTCTACGCAAAGCATTCACTTCATTGAGTTTTGTCACTGTATCCTCCCACTGTCTTTGTACCTTGAAGGTTTCTTGTGACAAATCTGCTGTAAATCTTAGGTATGCTCTTTTGAAAGTAATTTCCCTTTTGATCTCGCTGTTTTCAGTATCCCATCCCTATCTATGAGGTTCATCATTGTGACTAGGTTATGTCTTGGAGTGCTTTTGTTTGAAAATTTTTTGGCTGGTACTCTTCGGGCATGTAGGGCACTCTTTAGCGCTGAGACCTCCTCTGTAGGGATGTCCTTGATTGTTGATACTTCATGGGGTGCTTCTTCCTGTCTCTGGGACACCAATGATTCTAAGTTGTATCTGTTGAGTTTATCAAAGGCTTCTTTCTATTTTTATGTTTAACATTCTATTCACATTGACTTATTTGTTTTGAGGCTCTTTTCAACCTCTTCTGTTGTATGGAGTTATGAATCTCGTTTAACAGCTCACTGATTCTGTCTCCAGCTGCTGTTACACTGTTGGAGAGGCTTTCCAGTGAGGTTTTCATTTCTCCTACCAAGTTTTGAGCCCTGTTAGTTTGAATTTTTCTTATTTTCTACTCTCAGATCCTCTTGATTCTTACTTGTGGCACTTTCAGTTCATTCTATGCTTTCTTTCTTGGAGTTCTATGAGCATCCTCCATATTTCTTCTCTAAATTCCTTATCTAAGAAGCTAAATATGTGGTTGGTAATTTTGGGTCATGGGAGCTACCATCTTCTTACTCTAAGTATGGTGGAAGCCTGCTTTGCTTCCCTAGTGTTGCTGTTGTAGTATGGTGTTGTCTGTGTCCCATGCTGGAGTTCTTTGACTAGGAGAAATGTGCGACCATAACCACAAGTGGAGTGGCTGCCACACTCCACTTACTCTTTTTCCTGGATTCTGTCCTTCACCTTGGCACTGCCAATGTGGCTTCTGGGTCCCAAGGCTCTGCCACCATACCCTCTGCTGTTTCTAGGAAGTGGGTTTTTAGCTCTGGGTCCCAGCCTTGGATTCAGTTCCTATTTCATGACAGTTCTCTTTCCCTTGAGGTGCAGACCTAGGACAATAATGTTTCTTCTCATTCAAAGAGGACTCCACTATCCGCATATACTGATTCTTATCTCTTCTCTTTTTTTTGGTGGTTCTGGGCTACACCCAGTGATGCTCACGGGTTACTCCTGGCTATGTGCTCAGAAATCACTCCTGTTCGGTGGACCATATGGGACACTGGGGATCAAACCCAGGTTCGTCCTGGGTGAGCCACATGCAAGCAAATGCCCTTCCACTTCGCTATTGCTCCCCCCTTATATACTGATTTTTAAGTCTTTATCTTACTTTTATTTATTTATTTACTTATGTATTTAATTTATTTGAAAAAGTGGATTTTGTAACCAGGCCTATTTCAGTGGGATGTGATAGGTGCTGCAAACAGCTGTGAAATCATGCAAATTACTCTTAATTTCTTCGTTTTGTTCATTTTCTTTTATGGATGTACTCCATTGTGGTCTGGGGCTACTACTGGATCAGTGATTTTAGGCTTCCTCTCATTGGTGCTTGTGGTCCTGTGGGGCCAGAACCTGAACCCATAGTCACAACATGTGCTGTGCCACTTAGCTAAATCCCATTCTCTACTCAGTTTTCAAATGTAAACAATCACAATAGGGCAGTTATTGTCAACAGATTTAAGAACAGTTTGAAAATAAAGAATGAGTTATGGGAGATGTATATCTAATGATAAACATGTCTGTTGGAATGACTTCATGGTAGAATCTTTTGCTTTAAGGCATATTGTTCCACTGAGTAACTTAAAACCAGTTACTCAAATGATACCTGCTCCTGTATGGAATGCCAGTAGAAGAGGACGAGGTTATCAGAAAATGCCTGGGGGCTATGTCCCAGAAATGGGTTTGTATGCTGAAGATTTTTTAGTTTTTCCCTCCTATATCTCTCTACATTGCCCTTTTCTATGTTTTGTTTTGGTCACACTGATGGTGCTCAGGTTTAGTGCCGGCTTTGGATTCAGGAAACATTCCCAGAGGTCCTTAAGGTATCATATGCGATGCCAGGGATTGAACCCATTTGTCTGCATACAAGGCAAGCACTTTAACCTCTGTACTATCCTTCCTTCCCCACATTGCACTTTAAAAAAGCGATATATATGTTTATGTATATTATATATGTATGTATTCTCAACATCAGCACTGTTGACATTTCCATAGTAATGTCAAGAATTTTTTGTGCAATTTAGGATGCTTAGCAACATGATACCAAGGAAGCAGTATCTACTGCCTTTTGGATCAATCAAAAGCATTACCAGAAATGGCCAATAATGCCCCAATCAAGTTTGTTGAGAATCTAGAATCAACTGTTGTTGAGAATTATGGTTCTAGACATTATGAACTTAAACATCATTGATTTTAAACTCTAAAACTTGGGTAAAATTTCTCAAAAAACTGGGAAAAAAACAGGGACTAGAGCGGTGGTACAAGCAGTAGGGTGTTTGCCTTGTGTGTGCTATCCTAGCACAGACCTTGGTTCCATCCTCAGGCTTCCCATATGGTCCCCCAAGCCAGGAGTGATTTCTGAGTGCATAGCCAGGAGTAAACCCTGAGTGTCACCAGGTGTGACCCAAAAACAAAAAACAAAACAAAAAACTGGGAAAAATCTAGAAGAGAAGCAACAGATATCAGCAGGCATAATTTCTTAGATACTAATAGGTGACTGAAAAAATGTTTTTTGATACCACCAAAGCTTCCCACATAAAAGTGCTGAGATGTTGGTTTATGTAGAAATAAATTTCTGGTTTTACCCTCTTAAATGGAAGGTCTAGCACATCCTTTAAAAATTTACTCCCCCAATACTTACTTGGCAGGGGAGATAATATGATCACGAAGGTGGTTTTCCCAGGGTGAGGCTTAGTCATTGCACTCAAGATGTGCTGACCCCTGCGATTTCCCCAAATGTGGGAAACTCAACTGCATAATTTGTGGTAGTGGGGGACTGCATTCTCCCCTGAAAAAAAATTTACTCCCCCACCTTTTTGTTTGTTTTTTAGGCCACACTCAATGGCCTCAGAGGGTTACTCCTGGCTCTAAGCTCAGAAATTGCTCCAGGCAGGCTCAGGGAATCATAGGGGATGGGATGCTGGGAATTGAACCAGGGTCTGTCTTGGGTCAGCCGCATGCAAGGCAAATTTCCTATTGCTGTGTTATCATTCTGGCCCCCTCCTTCCTGTTTTTAATTTGATTTACTTTTAGTTATTTTGTGAGGTAAGCAAATGGACTTACTGTCTCTTTTGGTTATAAATTTTATTTGGCCATTTTTTGTTTCCCCAAAAGCTATGTCAGAGATGGACATGAAACAACAGAAGAAGATGTTCAAAAAAGTTAGAGGGAAAGAGGTTTATATGAATATGGCTTACAACAGAGGAGCCCCTTTCCTCCCTCCCAGACTTCAGCACAATATTTATTATGGGCATAGCCCTCCTTTGCACTATTCACAGGAAGCTGCTAGCAATGTTATAGCGAGTGAACGTTTTCATCGTCAACATTCATCTCAGAGACAAGGTCGTGGTTATGTAACACCCAGGTAATATATCACTGAATTTCAAGATAATTTACATCTCTGAGTCACAGTTTAGAAGTATCTTAATAACTTAGGTTTCTGTTCAGCAACTCAGAGCTTCTTGTCACAAAGATCAGCCCAGCAAGGGTTAGTGACTCTTGGTGACAGCAAAGACTATATATCTGGCCTGGCTGTGCTTAGGGACCACTAGGGACATACTTGTCATGTTGGTATTAACTCACCATGTTGTTATTCATCATGGCTAAACTTAGCAGTACTGAAAGAGTTTTGAGGGAATTGTGTGGTGCCAGGGATTAAATTAGGGGCCTTCTACATGCCAGGCTCTATCACGTGCATATTTCCTGGCCATTATAAAAGAAAATTTAAACTTTTAGTGTATAATTCTGCCTAATGGGATGATAAAGGAAAGATCTTATGTATGCTTAAAGTCTTTTCAAGTGAATGTGTTGGAAGATTTCTAATTTCATTCTCTGGAGAATTATGGAGTAGTTGAATAAATGCTAGAAAATAGAATACCATTTACAAAATTTGGGAAGGCAAACTTTTAATTTATTGGATGAGGTTAAAAAGGTGTATCAGTTCTATTTACAGACTGTCTAAATGTTAGTGAATAAAGACTTCTGTTTTTCTTTTCTTGTATTCTCCTGGATTCATCTCGCTCTATAAGCAGGCAGAATGTGGTGGGTCCTAAAGTTGGTTTTCACTCTGGCCCAGGAAAAAAATACTGCCAGAACTATGATAATTTCTCTTATAGATCTCGGTAAGTTTATTTTAATTGTTAAAGATATGAATTAAATTTTTTAAAATGTTACCATTGAGGTACCTGAACTGAATTGTTTTTATCATTTTCTCTGAAGTTCCTTTAGACGTAGACAAATGCATTGCATGAATAAGGAATGCCAATATAGTTTTGTCCCAGGGAATGGGCAAATGCCCAGGGGCATGGAAGAAACAATATCTTTCTATGAAGTTGAAGAAGGGCGTGCTACTGCTTATCCACCTTTACCTGTAAGTTGTTTAAAGCTTTATTCAAAAAGCCATTTAATTTATCCTCAAAGCTGTGTGACTGAATTGATTGGTCCTCGGGCCACACCCAGCAGTGCTCAAAGATTACTCATGGCTCTGCACTCAGAAATCGCCCCTGGAAGGCTGAGGGACCATATGGGTTGCCGGGTATCTAACCAGGTCCCTTGGGTCCCTGCAGGGTTGGCCGCATGCAAGGCAAATGCCCTCTGCTATGCTATCTCTCCGGCCCCATGACTAAATTTTAGATTTTTTTTAAAACCAACCAAATAACACCCTTCCTGAAAAAGATGCATTTTTATCTTAGCACTTCTGAAGATGGATTGATAGGGTAAAAGCAGAAAAGGTGAAAGTCTTGGCTATATATGGGCTATATATAGGCTAATATTATATATTTTAATTATATATACATATATATATGTATGTATCTGCGGTGGTTGGGCCATACCTGGTGGCGCTCAGGAGTTACTCCTGGATTTGTGCTCAGAAATCACTTCTGGCAGGCTGGGGGGTGGAACTTATGGGATGTCGGGATTCGAACCACTATCTATCCTGAATAGGCTTCATGCAAGACAAATGCTCTACCACTGTGCTACCTCTCTGGCCCCTTTAAATTATAATTTCTTACTCTACATAATATACAAATTATTTCAAGTGCCCTTAAAAAGTAGTTGATATGGGTTTTTTTGTGATTGATTTCAATCAGGGGGCATACCCTTACCCTATGGGACTCAGAACTTACTCCTGCCTCTGCATTCAGGGATCACTCCTGGTGGTGCTCTGTGGGCCATGTGTGGTGCCGAGGATCAGATCTGGGTCAGCTGAATGCAAGGCAAGCACGTTACCCACTCTACAATCTTTTTGGCCCTTGGTATTGGATATATTTAATCTAGTTTCTTTAATCTACTTTCAAAAATCCTTGTTTTATAACTGCATAGGGAAATGTACTTATGTCTCTGATACAGAGTCATGGAGTTCCTTCTACAGTGGTCCCTGCTACTTCGAGATACTGTGTTACAAGACGAGGACATAGCGCAAGCAAGCAGACTGTAAATACAGATGGTGAGGGCCAGAGCGACCATGGTAAGTGAGTTAAGGTTATGTGTATGTGTGTTCATACTTACGGACGCTGCATGTGGCATTAGCACATCAGGAGTGTTAATTAAGACTAGGTTTGAAAATCTTGCTGTATTCTGATACCTTATTTTGGAAATTATCAATTCTTAGAAAGTACTGGGTTTTTAAATTCTCTTTTATTTTTTTTAATTTATTTAAACACCTTAATTACATACATGATTGTGTTTGGGTTTCAGTCATGTAAAGAACACCACCCATCACCAGGGCAACATTCCCATCACCAATGTCCCAAGTCTCCCTTCTCCCTACCCGACCCCCGCCTGTACTCTAGACAGGCTCTCCATTTTCTTCATACATTCTCGTTATTAGGACAGTTCAAAATGTAGTTATTTCCCTAACTAAACTCATCACTCTTTGTGGTGAGCTTCCTGAGGTGAGCTGTAACTTCCAGCTCTTTTCTCTTTTGTGTCTGAAAATTATTATTACAAGGGTGTCTTTCATTTTTCTTAAAACCCATAGATGAGTGAGACCATTCTGCGTTTTTCTCTCTCTCTCTGACTTATTTCACTCAGCATAATAGATTCCGTGTACATCCATTTATAGGAAAATTTCATGACTTCATCTCTCCTGACAGCTGCGTAATATTCCATTGTGTATATGTACCACAGTTTCTTTAGCCATTCGTCTGTTGAAGGGCATCTTGGTTGTTTCCAGAGTCTTGCTATGGTAAATAGTGCTGCAATGAATATAGGTGTAAGGAAGAGGTTTTTGTATTGTATTTTTGTGTTCCTAGGGTATATTCCTAGGAGTGGTATAGCTGGATCCTATGGGAGCGCGATTTCCAGTTTTTTGAGGATTCTCCATATCGCTTTCCATAAAGGTTGAACTAGACGGCATTCCCACCAGCAGTGTATAAGAGTTCCTTTCTCTCCACATCCCCGCCAACACTGTTTATTCTCATTCTTTGTGATGTGTGCCATTCTCTGTGGTGTGAGGTGGTATCTCATCGTTGTTTTGATTTGCATCTCCCTGATGATTAGTGATGTAGAACATTTTTTCATGTGTCTTTTGGCCATGTGTATTTCTTCTTTGTCAAAGTGTCTGTTCATTTCTTCTCCCCATTTTTTGATGGGGTTAGATGTTTTTTTCTTGTAAATTTCTGTCAGTGCCTTGTATATTTTGGAGATTAGCCCCTTATCTGATGGGTATTGGGTGAATAGTTTCTCCCACTCAGTGTATCCTGGGCACTATTTCCTTTGAGGTGCAGAAGCTTCTCAGCTTAATATATTCCAATCTGTTAATCTCTGCTTTCACTTGCTTGGAGAGTGCAGTTTCCTCCTTGAAGATGCCTGTAATGTCCTGGAGTGTTTTGCCTATGTGCTGCTCTATATATCTTATGGTTTTGGGGCTGATATCGAGGTCTTTAATCCATTTGGATTTTACCTTCGTACATGATGTTAGCTGGGGTTCTAAGTTCAATTTTTTGCAAGTGGCTATCCAATTGTGCCAACACCACTTGTTGAAGAGGCTTTCCCTGCTCGATTTAGGATCTCCTGCTCCTTTATCAAAAATTAGGTGGTTGTATGTCTGGGGAACATTTTCTGAGTATTCAAGCCTATTCCACTGATCTGAGGACCTGTCCTTATTCCATTACCATGCTGTTTTGATAATTATTGCTTTGTAGTACAGTTTAAAGTTGGGGAAAGTAATTCCTCCCATATTCTTTTTCCCAATGATTGCTTTAGCTATTCGAAGGTGTATATTGTTCCAAATGAATTTCAAACGTGTCTGATCCACTTCTTTGAAGAATGTCATGGGTATCTTTAGAGGGACGGCATTAAATCTGTATAATGCCTTGGGGAGTATTGCCATTTTGATGATCTTAATCCTGCCAATCCATGAGCAGGGTATGCGTTTCCATTTCCGTGTGTCCTCTCTTATTTCTTGGAGCAGACTTTTATAGTTTTCCTTCTATAGGTCCTTCACATATTTAGTCAAGTTGATTCCAAGATATTTGAGTTTGTGTGGCACTATTGTGAATGGGGTTGTTTTCTTAATGTCCATTTCATCCTTATTACTATTGGTGTATAGAAAGGCCATTGATTTTTGTGTGTTAATTTTGTAGCCTGCCACCTTGCTATATGAGTCTATTGTTTCTAGAAGCTTTTTGATAGAGTCTTTAGGGTTTTCTAAGTAGAGTATCATGTCATCTGCAAACAGTGAGAGCTTGACTTCTTCCTTTCCTATCTGGATTCCCTTGATATCCTTTTCTTGCCTAATCGCTATAGCAAGTACTTCCAGTGCTATGTTGAATAGGAGTGGTGAGAGAGGACAGCCTTGTCTTGTCCCAGAATTTAGAGGGAAGGCTTTTAGTTTTTCTCCATTGAGGATAATATTTGCCACTGGCTTCTGGTAGATGGCCTTCACTATATTGAGAAAGGTTCCCTCCATTCCCATCTTGCTGTGAGTTTTGATCAAGAATGGGTGTTGGACCTTATCAAATGCTTTCTCTGCATCTATTGATATGATCACGTGGTTTTTATTTTTCTTGTTATTGATGTTGTGTATTATGCTGATAGATTTACGGATGTTAAACCAGCCTTGCATTCCTGGAATGAAACCTACTTGATCATAGTGGATGATCTTTTTAACGAGGCATTGAATCCTATTTGCCAGGATTTTGTTGAGGATCTTTGCATCTGCATTCATCAGTGATATTGGTCTGTAATTTTCTTTTTTCGTAGCATCTCTTTCTGGTTTAGGTATCAAGGTGATGCTGGCTTCATAAAAGCTATTTGGAAGTGATTCTGTTTGTTCAATTTCATGAAAGAGTCTTGCCAAGATTGGCAGTAGTTCGTCTTGGAAAGTTTGATAGAATTCATTAGTGAATCCATCTGGACCTGGGCTTTTGTTTTTCGGCAGACATGTGATTACTATTTTACTTTCATCAATGGTGATGGGGGTGTTTAGATATGCTACATCCTCTTCCTTCAACCGTGGAAGATTATAAGAGTCCAAGAATTTATCCATTTCTTCCAGGTTCTCATTTTTAGTGGCGTAGAGTTTTTCAAAGTAGTTTCTGATTACCCTTTCAATCTCTGTCATATTAGTAGTGATCTCTCCTTTTTCATTCCTAATACGAGTTATCAAGTTTCTCTCTCTCTCTTTCTTTGTTAGGTTTGCCAGTGGTCTATCAATCTTGTTTATTTTTTCAAAGAACCAACTTCTGCTTTCGTTGATCTTTCGGATTGTTTTTTGAGTTTCCACTTCGTTGATTTCTGCTCTCAGCTTTGTTATTTCCTTCTGTCTTCCTATTCTTGGGTCCTTTTGTTGAGCATTTTCTAGTTCTATTAGCTGTGTCATTAAGCTACTCAGGTAAGCTCCTTCTTCCTTCCTGATGTGTGCTTGCAAAGCTATAAATTTTCCTCTCAGTACTGCTTTTGCTGTGTCCCATAAGTTCTGATAGTTTGTGTCTTTATTGTCATTTGTTTCCAGGAACCTTTTGATTTCCTCCTTGATTTTATCTCGAACCCACTGGTTATTGAGCATGAGGCTGTTTAACTTCCAGGTGTTAAAGTGTTTCTTCTGAGTCCCTTTGGAGTTCACAAATAATTTCAGAGCCTTGTGGTCAGCGAAGGTAGTCGGCAAACTTTCTATCCTCTTGATCTTATGGAGGTATGTTTTATGTGCCAGTATGTAGTCTATCCTGGAGAATGTCCCATGTACATTGGAGAAGAATGTGTATCCAGGTTTCTGGGGATGGAGTGTCCTATATATATCCACTAGGCCTCTTTCTTCCATTTCTCTCCTCAGGTCTAGTATATTCTTGTTGGGTTTCAGTCTGGTTGACCTATCCAGTGTTGACAAAGCCGTGGTAAGGTCCCCCATAATTATTGTGTTGTTGTTGATACTATTTTTCAGATTTGTCAACAGTTGTATTAAATATTTTGCTGGCCCCTCATTTGGTACATATATGTTTAGGAGAGTGAATTCTTCCTGCTCTACGTACCCCTTGATTAATATAAAATGTCCATCTTTGTCCCTTACAACCTTCTGAGTATAAAGTTTGCATTATCTGATATTAGTATGGCCACTCCAGCTTTTTTATGGTTGTTGTTTGCTTGGATAATTTTTCTCCAGCCTTTTATTTTGAGTCTATGTTTGTTCTGACTATTTAGGTGCGTTTCTTGTAGGCAGCAGAAGGTTGGATTGAGTTTTTTTTTTGGTTTTTGGGCCACACCCGTTTGATGCTCAGGGGTTACTCCTGGCTATGTGCTCAGAAATCGCCCCTGGCTTGGGGGGACCATATGGGACACCGGGGGATCGAACCGCGGTCCTTCCTTGGCTAGCGCTTGCAAGGCAGACACCTTACCTCCAGCGCCACCTACCCGGCCCCGGATTGAGTTTTTTGATCCATTAAGCCACTCTGTGTCTCTTAACTGGTGCATTTAGTCCATTGAGAGAAAGAATTGTCCTGGGATTTAACGCCATCTTTATTTCAAAATTTGGTGTGTCTTTTGGGTAGTCTTGTCTTAGATTAGGTCTTTCAGTTTTTCTCTTAAGACTGGTTTTGTGTCTGTGAAGTTTCTGAGCTGTTTTTTGTCTGTGAAGCCATGTATTCTTCCGTCAAACCGGAAAGTGAGTTTTGCTGGGTATAGTATTCTGGGTGAAGCATTCATTTCATTCAGTCTTGTCACAATATCCCACCACTGCTTTCTGGCATTGAGTGTTTCTGGTGACAGGTCTGCTGTAAATCTCAGGGAAGCTTGCTTGAACGTGATTTCCCCTTTTGATCTTGCTGTTTTCAGAATTCTGTCTCTATCTGTGGGATTTGTCATTGTGACTAGGATGTGTCTTGGGGTGGTTTTTCTGGGGTCTCTTTTGGTTGGTACTCTTCGGGCATGCAGGATTTGATCACATATATTCTTTAGCTCTGGAAGTTTCTCTTTAATGATGTTCTTGACCGTTGATTCTTCCTGGAAATTTTCTTCCTGGGTCTCTGGGACTCCAATGATTCTTAAGTTGTTTCTGTTGATCTTATCATAGAATTCTATTTTCATCTGTTCCCATTCTTTGACTAATTTTTCCATTGTCTGCTCATTTGCTTTAAGTTTTTTGTCCAATCTCTCCTGCTGTATGGAATTGTTATGTATCTCATCTTCCACAGCACCAAGTCTATTCTCAGCTTCTGATACCCTGTCCCAGAACTTATCCATTTTGTCATTCACTTCGTTTACTGACTTTTTCAGTCCTGTTAGTTGACATGTTATTTCAGTTTGGAGTTTTGTGATTTCTGTCTTCATATTTTCTTGGTTCTTATTAGTGTTCTGTTCAACTCAATCCATGGTTTCTTGGAGTCCGTTGAGCATCTTCCATATTGCTAGTCTAAAGTCCTTATCTGAGAGGTTGATTAGTTGTTCAGTCATTATCTGGTCCTCAGAATTGTCATCTTCATTCTCTATGTCTGATGCTGGCCTGCGTTGTTTCCCCATTGTCACACTTGTATTGTGGGTTTTTCTATGTGTTTTGGTGGTATTCATTGTCTATATGATGCAGGCAGCACACTCCTCTGGCTCCTCCCTTTCTGGATGGGCTGACTTGCCTCTAAGGGAGGGGAGTCCTCCGTGGATGAAGCCTCACACTGGGTCAAATCTTAGGCCCGAGCATGCAACAGAGAAGACAGTCCGGAGAGAAATGTTTGCTTCTGTGATATAGCGCCGTTCTTAGCGTGATTTTTCCTTCTTGTTGCAATGGAGTTCTTTCCTTAGAAAAAGTGCTCCGCTGGAGCCTCTTTTTGCCCCTCTCGCAAGAGTTTCACGCAAGAGGACAGTAGACAGAGATAGACAGGTCACACTCACAGTTTTTCACAGTTCGGCCCCACTGGGCCGGTGTACTTTCGCGGATTTTCCCCGCCTGATGTCACACACAAGGAGCCGGCTTTTGCAAAGCCTTGCCGGTTTTCATGCTCTGTAGTCCCTCCCTGAAAATGGCGTCTGGGCAAGCGAGGTTTCTGGAGCCTCTTTTTGCCCCACTCGCAAGAGTTTCACGCAAGAGGACAGTAGACAGACATAGACAGGTCACACTCACAGTTTTTCACAGTGGGCCCCACTGGGCCGGTGTACTTTCGCGGATTTTCCCCGCCTGGTGTCATACACAGGGAGCCGGCTTTTGCAAAGCCTTGCCGGTTTTCATGCTCTGTAGTCCCTCCCTGAAAATGGTGTCTGGGCGAGCGAGGTTTCTGGAGCCTCTTTTTGCCCCACTCGCAAGAGTTTCACGCAAGAGGACAGTAGACAGACATAGACAGGTCACACTCACAGTTTTTCACAGTGGGCCCCACTGGGCAGGTGTACTTTCGCGGATTTTCCCCGCCTGGTGTCACACACAGGGAGCCGGCTTTTGCAAAGCCTTGCCGGTTTTCATGCTCTGTAGTCCCTCCCTGAAAATGGCGTCTGGGCGAGCGAGGTTTCTGGAGCCTCTTTTTGCCCCACTCGCAAGAGTTTCACGCAAGAGGACAGTAGACAGACATAGACAGGTCACACTCACAGTTTTTCACAGTTGGGCCCCACTGGGCCGGTGTACTTTTGCGGATTTTCCCCGCCTGGTGTCACACACAGGGAGGCGGCTTTTGCCGGGTTTTTAAATTTTTATTACTTCATTTAAACACCATGGTTTACATTGTTGCTCATAATACATGTTTTTGCCATTTCATGTTCCAACACCAGTGTCAAATTCTCTTCATCAGTGTTCCCAGATTCCCACCCACCTCCAAAACTGCCCCCTTGCAGGCACAAAATAGTGTACTTTATATTGCTTGTTTACAGTTTAAGTAGTAATGGAATTACCAAAAACAACTAAAGCAAAAGAAAATTTGTAGAAATTATTATATTTCACAGTAGATTTATTAAGTCACCTGAAATTTTACTAAGCTGTTAGTTGCTAGTTGAAAATTCTTGTTTTTGGTTTGTTAACCATAGGTGACTTATAGGCTACTTTGACATCTAATTTGGTATGTTCCTACTGGGGTGTCAATATTGACAAATTTAAAGGTGAAACATGGTCCAATAATTTCAAGTTCTGTGTCTGACATGGCAGCAGCTTGGGGGCCTGGCTACGGCTATTAAGGCTTTTGGAAGTATGAAAAAATGGTTGGTGTTTGCCCACACTTACTCCAATGGAGTCCTGGATATATCAGCCTAAATGCTGGTGTACCTGGAGTTTTGGTTGTTTAGGTGTGGTTGGTGTTTTTTTACCCAAAACAAAGACATTGGTTAGTGTGTTTGGTGTGTTTTTACCCAAAACAGAGACATTTCCCAGCTTCCTTTTTTTTCTTTTCACCAACCCTTTTGACATAAAAGTCCACCTAGACTAGATTAGCTTGATAGGTACTTTGTTTCTCACTTGACTCTCCCCCATCATGGTTGGATTTGAACTGGTCCATAAGGAGAGGCTTCAGTTTGGTGGGCCCTGAGACTGGAAGCCACCTGATTTCATACTTTGCTCCCTCATGACTATCTTGGTTTGTTAATTCAAGAGGTGACCCTGCTTGAGGTCCTCTCACCCAGGCTTGGAAATACAGCATGTGGGACATTTTACAAGGTGTATTCAGGGATCAATGGTAAAGCTATGAAGTTGGGCCTTTGGCATGGTGGCAATTGTAGGACGTGGGTATAGCTACCAAGACTTCGCCAGGGTGGGCACCCCCCCTCCTCCTTCACCCACCCCTCCTCCAGAGACTGCCCCGGAGAATTTACTGGATTTTAAAGATGTTGTCTTGGCTTTATCAGAGAGAGATTTCTGGTTTGATAGCACACTACACTGCTATAATATATTTTCTGTTTTCTTCATTGATCTTGAGTGAGATTTGATATGGTGAGATTTAAGTATAGAAATGCATATTTATTAGTGAAGACCTACTTGTAGTCGTCTTCTGCATTTTGTAAGTATGTGAGTAGCTGCTATTTTATAATACTGCTATAAAATTAACTATTTGTACACATCTGCTTGATATATTGAACATTTCTATTTAATGAATCCTATAGGCCATCCTCTGCACTAATTTATATTTAAAGTAAATGCTTAATGTATGTAAATCTCTGAGACATTTGATTACTTGTAAGAGGAATTTGATATTTTAAGTGTAAAAAACATGGCCGGAATATTACCCTTAGTGACAGATTATTTATATTTCTATTGAGATACAGTTGCTAACAGTTATTTAAACTATACAATTTAATGGTACTTAGAGTCAAAATTAAAATAACTATCCCATATTCAATTTTAGAACATTATTAACATCCCTAAAAGAAATATTGACATTAGTAGTCACTACTCTTTATACCTACTCATGCTCCTCTCAGATGTAGACAACAAACTGTTTGCTTTCTAGCTTAGTGGATAGACCTATTTTTTAGGTATTTCATATAAAGTAAAAGCTATAATCCGTGGATCTTTGACTCAAAGAGATCAAATTTGACTTCAGGTTTGTTTCAGTCTGAAGCCTGTATGTATGCTCTTAACAGTTGTGAAATTCCCTTCCACCTAAGATATGCTTATTTTTATTATTTTCTGTAAAATTATATATTTCCTACTGAAATCATTCATGGGGAGTGGGGGAATTGACGAGGTGTGAGGCAGTATAATACTGAGTTGCCAGTCAAGATCTTTATTTTTTCTATGTGAAAAATCTAGTTTATGAATGATCTCAGATTATGAGCATGCTGAGGATATATAATCTTGTTTTCTTAATATGGCCCTTTTGTTTTTATCATTTAGTACAGTGAGTATCTACATGTGTACTTGTTCCATTGTGGTGGTATATTCAGTGTTCAAATATAGCAAGCTGGTGTAGTGGTTAGTTTCATGTGCGCAGGAAACTCTCATTAACAGCTTTGTATATTATGATAACTCAAAAAACTGAGAGGAAAAAGTATCCAAATCTACTCTTATATTAAATCCTGCTATTTGTAGGGGTTGTGTGTTTTATGTTTGAGAATGAAGTCCAGTTTGGCCTATATGGTGTTATATGGTACAAGTTGCTTAATTGTGGAATAATTTTCTCTGCATTTCAGTGTTGTGTAACCTTATATCAAAATACTTAAATCCACCAAACCATGCTTTGATGGCAGATACAGAATGAATATTTTATCTGAAAGAATGCTGAAAAAAACATGAGGCATGGTACATTCTCCTGTTGTCCATATGCTTAAATTATTTATAGTCATTATTATCCTATGTCAAATATGATGCTAAGATCTTTTTACACTTATGCTGATGATCTAGATACTGTTTTGAAAAAAATTGAGACACAAAGATTAGTAGTCTAAAGTAATGTAATCAGAATTCAGTTCTAGGCAAGTCTAACCCCAGAGCAGTTATAATCAATCACCTGCTGAAGAAAAGGGACAAGTTAGATTCTTTCTCTCTGGATAGAAAGAATAAAGGGAATTTTGAAAGGAAAAAAAGTATTGTTTGCAACCAGTTTGACTTCAATATCTGTTAGTCTGAAAATGTAATTGACATATTTCAGCAATGCATATACATTTTAGGTTTGACTATTGATCCAGGAAACTCAAGAAAAACCTGGCCTTCTCTGATTGAAATAAAACATCCTTTTTTTTCCAGGTCACTATCCTGGAGATTATATTTACCCTTCAGGTTAGTGTGTTCTTAATATAATCAGGCATTTTTCATCATTTATACAATTTCAAACTATAAATGCTAATTTGAAAGTATTTCTAATTTTAAATTTTACTTTATGTCTTCTGGAAGATGCCTGTGAAACTTCGGATGTTTATGAAGTTTGTGAATCTACAGCAAACTTAGTAAGTATTTCATTATGGCTTACTTTTAGTTTTGGCCACCTGGAAGTTCTCAAAGATAACTCCTGGTGGGCTTGGGGGACTTATGCGATGCCAGCGGTCAAACCCTGGTTGACCACGTGCAGGCAAATGCTCTACTGTTATTCTGTTACTCCAGCCCCAATAATGGCTAATTTATTTTAACTCTTGTATACTAGGGTACTCTTCTAAAAGGTATCCAAATACATTGAGTCCTCACTTGATAATCTTGGTAGATTTTTCAAAACAGTGATCTTAAGTGAAATGATACATAAGGAAACCATTTTGTCATAGGTTAGTTGATAAAATGAAAAGTTAAATAGTTGAGTTTTTCTAAGTACAATTTTGGTCAAAATTAAGCAGAATCTGCAAGCACTTTTATTTGTGGGAGGATTTTGTTGATCATACCCTGTGCTGCTCAGAGCTTAGTCCTGGATCCAGGCTCACAGATTACTTGTGGTAATTACTCAGGGTACCATTTGTGTTGCCAGATGTTGCAAGAGGGTTGGCAACATGCAGAGCCAAGTACTATAATCTCTGAACAGCATCAGCACTTTTAATATTAAGAAATAATTTGTATTTATTTTCCAGTTTACTTTTTCGTTTAGAGTCATGGGTGGATGGGGCTAGTCCCAGCAGTTTAGGGTGCATGGCAGGGTCTCTGGGTTGCCAGAGACCCACTTGAATTAACACTGGGTCAATTTTGGAATGTGAATTCTTTGGAATGTGGGAAGAAATTGGAATACCATGAGAAAATTTACAGATGTGGGGAGAACATGAAATATTCCTGGACTAGGAGTCAGTTTACTTTTGTCAATGTTATAATATTAAATGAAATGGCATTAAATCAAGATAGTCCTGTGAAGGTCATTCTCATTTTGTAGTTGAAAAATGAGTGACCCAAAAATTAACTGGAGTCATCTTACGCTTTTATGAAAGTATTCATGTATTCCTAATATATGTGGATTGATGAAGAAATTCAGACACTAACAGTATTTAAAGGATTGTATTTTTTGGTATTAGATGGAATTATGTAGTGGAACTTTGATGGTAGTTGTGGTGAATCTTAGATATAGATACAATCATAAAGCTAAGCCCCCCCTGAAATTCCCTAAAATTATATAAGCTACAAATTTCAGTTATGTATTGCGTCAGATAGTGTTCTTCTTAGTTATGTTAACATATTCCGTGGAGTTCTACAATACAATTCTGCTCAGAGATTCAAGCTGGTCGAGTGCCATGGAAGGAAACAATAGCTTGAAAAGTATAAGTCTTTCAAACTTCTGAAGAGAAGAAAAATGTCTGTTATAGAGGCAGGAGGGAAACTGGGGACATTGGTGGCAGGAATGTGCACTGGTGAAGGTATGTGTTAGAACACTCTGTGCCCTGTGCTCAGGGATTACAGTTGGCAGGGTTCAGGGGACCATATGGGATGATGGGAGTTGATCCCTGGTCAGTCACTTGCAATGCAAGCTCTAACCCACTCACTGCACTCTCTGAATAACCAATTTTATTTTATTTTATTTTATTTTATTTTATTTTATTTTATTTTATTTTATTTTATTTTTTGGTGTTTTGGCCCACTGCTGGCAGTGCTCAGGGGTTACTCCTGGCTCTACACTCAAAAATCGCACCTGAATCCCATATGGGATGCTGGGGATCAAACCCGCATCCGTTCTGGATCAGCCTCGTGAAAGCAAACCACTCTGGCCCCCAAATACCCAATTTTAAATGATGAAGCAAAAACTACTAGTGTAGAAAAATTTCCATTCAGAAGCAGAAAGTAAGGAGAAGCAGTTACTGGTCTATAGCATTTCTGACAATATGGACAAATTTGTGTGAGATGCCCAACTTGGGGATAATAACTATTCTGTGTGTTATTAAAGGCCCTTATTTTTGTGGTCCTATTTAAAATGGACATTGGGGAATAATATCCCTTAGTAACTGTAACTGAGCTGCTCTGTTTACTTCTTACTCATAGGAAGCAAGAGGCCTAGGGGTGGAGGGAGGGCGAGAATGGACAGAAAGGGTTTTATGGACTTCGATAGAAAGTTAATGGCACTTTGGAGGAAGACTTGGTGTGGTGACATTGTATCCCTAAAATATAGAATTACAAACTTACAAACTAATTTTATCTTAATAAATTAATGGTCTAAAGGAAAATTTAAAAACTCAGGTACTTCGTATGGATTTTTTAGCTATATGATTAAATTTTGTTATTAAGCTGTGTTAATATTCAGAGAGTAAAATGTTTTAAAGTTTTAGGGGTACTATATTATCCTACCACAACTACCACAAAAATGTCAATATCCTTCCCCTAGCTGTGCACTGATCTCTTTCTACTCACTTCCTAACCTTAACAACCTCAATTCTTTTATTAGTTTAAATAATAAATAAAATTAGTTTGTTTTCATTGGACATAGTTTTTTTTCTTCATTTTTAAATGCTTTGCAAATAAGGAAGATTACCTGCTTTGTCTTTTCTCCTTCTGACTTACTTTGCTTAATATGACATTCTCTAGTAAATGACAATATTCATCATATAACTTAGAAAATGACAATAATTATATGACAGTATGCATATAATTTAGCAAATGACAATATTCATAAAATTACCTATTTTGGCTCTTTCACTGTTCTTTTTTCCCTTTTCTTTTTTCTAATACTTTGAAATTTGCCCTTCCAAGTAAGAATAATCACATATATTATATAATATATAATAATATATATTATAATCACATATAATAATCACAAATATAACCCTGCCTTTTTTGCTTGTACAATCCCATTGATACTGTTTTGGTTATGGCAGTTGTTTTCACATTTCATGGCCATTCATTTTGAGGAATTTAGAAAACACAGCAGAATAAGTTTACCTACTTTTCTATTTGTTTGAAAAAGTTGGCAGAAATAAGTCTGAAATGAAGGCAATATTCATGGAGCAAAGGGAAATTCACAGCTCTTACTGTTTCCAACTTTTAAGTTTGGGAATCTCTTATTTATTTTTCTTTATTTAAGCACAATGGTTACAGACATTCGTAATTGGGTTTTATCCATAAAATGCATACCCCTGTTTACCAGTGCAACTTTCCCACCACCATTGTCTCCTCATTTCCTATCTCTCCCACCTCCTTGTTGTCATGGTAGCTGTTAGTGTAGTTATTTTTCTAAGTGCTCTTAGCAATCTTTGTGATATGCTTGTTATCATGGGCTGGTTTTTCCAGCCCTCATTTCTATTGTCTTTGGGTGTTGTTATTATACTGTCTTTTATTTTTCTTAAATTCCACATATGAGTGAGACTATTCTGTTCTTATCTTTCTCCCTCTGACTTATTTCACTTAATAGTCTCCAAAACCATCCATTTATAAGCAAATTTCGTGACTTCATTTTTTATAACAGCTGCAGAATATTGCTTTGTATAGATGTACCAGTTTCTTTAGCCATTTATCTGTTGTGTATCTGGGTTGTTTCCAGATTCTGGTTATTGGAAATAGTGCTGCCATGAATATAGGCGTGCAGAGGGCATTATTGTGTTGTGTTTTGGGGGCCCTAGGGTATATCCCTAGGAGTGGTATTGCTGAATCACATGGGAGCTCAATGTCCAGTTTTTTAAAGGAATATCCTTTTAGCAAATGACAATATTCATCTTACTTTTTCATCATGTTTGAATACTATGACTTATTTAGCCTCTCATCTGTTGTTTAGTACTTGGGTTGTTTCTGTATCTTGCTTATTATAAATAGTGTTACAATAAATATTTTGTACACATATTTTAATGGAATTGGTAAATAATATAGCTTTTGAATTTCTGTACTGATTGCCAGTAGCCAGTTTATATCCCCACCGACAGTGAATGAGATTTTTTTTCTCCAGATCCCCATCAGAATTGCTGGTTTTGACCTTTTTGGTGTTTTTGGCCATTCTCATAGGTAGAAAGTAATAGTTCATAATTACCTTATATTTTATTTCTCTGATAATTAGTTACAGTGAGTATATTTTTATGTGCCTATATGTCATCTATATGTCTTCTTTGTAAAAGTGTAGTTCAGCACTTCATCCTACTTACTTTTAGTTTTGTTTTTGGTGGGAAAACCATGAAGTGACAGGGATCAAACCTGGGACTCCTGCTTGCCCCTTATATTTGTTTTGACGGGATCATTTTTGGATGGGATTATTCATATTTTTGATGAGATTATTTGGTTTTGTTATTGATGTTATTGTTTTTATATATCTTGGATATTAGCCTTTCTTCAAAAGTATGGTATTTGCATATTTTGTCCCATTCAGTAAGTTGCCTTTTGATTTCAGCAATACTATTTTCACTGTTTGGAAGCTTGTAATTTAATTAAATTTATTTCCCATTTATTTATTTTTACTTTTACTTTTCTTGCCAAAGAAATGTAAAATTCAAACACCACAGAAACCAGTATCATGAGTGATTTGCCTGTTTCCTTTGATTAATTGATTTGGATATAAATCTTTAATACATTTTGATTATTTCCATGCATGGTGTGAGAAGTAGCTCAGTTTCATCCTTTTGTATATGACTTGCCAGTTTTCCCAAATTTTTGTTTTGGGCCACACCTGGCAGTAGTTAGGGCTTACTCTTTGCTCTCCACTAAGGGATCATTCATGGTGAGCTTGGAGTACGAAATAGGGTGAAAGGAATAGAACCAGAGTCATCCTCATGCAAGGCAAGCTATACTATACTATACATCTACTATATTCACTATATATCTACAGTGTATATATATGTATATACAGATATATATCCCCTCTGGACTATTACTCCAGCCCCCAATTACATGTTTAACTTAAATAATCATGGCTTACAAAGTTATTGATAGTTGAGTTTTAGGGATATAATGTTTCACACCAATCCCACCATCAGTGTTAAACTCTCAATACATTTCTAAAAGGCAACAATCCTTTCTCTGTCTTGTGCTCTATGGTCCCTTCTCATAAACCTGTCCAGATATATTTCATAGCTTATTTCTAGTATGTTTCTTTTACATTGACATGTGTCCATTTAGAATCTAGTGCCATAATGTTATGATTATAATAATGATATAGTAGGCAGTCTTCTTTTGTTTTAGGATTGTCTTGGCTGTTTGGTTTCTTCTGTGACTCCATACAGGTTATACCATAACATTTGTTCTTTTTCCTTGCAGAATGTCTTTGAAATTGTAATGGGGATCTTACTGAATCTGTCTACTACATTGGGTAGAATGCTCATTTTTATAATGTTGATTCTTCCAAGGAATGTTTTTTTTATTTTCTTGTGTGTTCTCTTTATTATGAAAGTGACTATTTTCCACGTAAGTTTTCACCATGTTGGTCATTTTGATTCCAAGATACTTCACTCTTTTAATGCAGTTGTAATTGTATTATTTTTTTTTGTTTTTGTTTTTTTGTTTTTGTTTTTGGGCCACACCCTGTGACGCTCAGGGGTTACTCCTGGCTATGCGCTCAGAAGTTGCTCCTGGCTTCTTGGGGGCCATATGGGACACCGGGGGATCGAACCGCGGTCCGTCCTAGGCTAGCGCAGGCAAGGCAGGCACCTTACCTCCAGCGCCACCGCCCGGCCCCCTGTAATTGTATTATTTTTATTTCTTCTGTTCTATTGCATAAAATGCAACCAATTTTTATATATTATTTTTAAACTCGTTTACTGTATTGGATTATAATTTGGATTTTCTTTTTCCTTATGTAGGCCTGTATTGTAATGAAATCCCCTTAATTACTGTTTTTGCTGTGTACCATAAATTTTGATGAATTGTTTCTTAATTCTTTTTTTCATTATTCATTTAAACATGTACATATACTTTGTCCCTTGAGCCCCCAGATTGTAGTACATTATAATATTTTATACACAAAGCAATACAAAGCCAAAAAAATTATGCAACTCCCTTAACATTAAAAGCTGTAGTATTGTTGACACAATTGATCATAATACAATAATTCATTAAGAATGAGTCAAAGGAGCACAGCAAAGACTGTGTTAGTGTGGAAATTGTTTGCATAGGCCCAGCAAAATATAGATGGACATGGAAAGAAAAAGCCTTGGCCTAAATAAAAGAAGACCTTACACCTGAAGTTTTCTGGCATAAGACCAACTCTAGGCTTCAGGCATATTAGGTTGCCCAACCCAAGTCATTGTCTGTATGCCGATACACTTTTATTTTTCACACAGTCACTGTTGTTAGTGTCAGGTTTCTCTAGCCAAGGATCTCAGAATATGTCCATATCCAATATAAGAGTCAGGATGAGGAACAACCTTTAGTTTCACTCACAGTTAGAGGGTGATGCAGAGAGCTCTTAATTTTTTTTTTTTTTTTTGGTTTTTGGGCTACACCCAGTGATGCTCAGGGGTTACTCCTGGCTATGCGCTCAGAAATTGCTCCTGACTTGGGGGACCATATTGGACACCAAGGGATGGAACTATGGTCCATCCTAGGCTAGCACACACAAGACAGACATCTTACTGCTTATGCCACCGCTCTAGCCCCTTGCTTTTATTTTATTTTCTGTGCCTTGTCATTTCAATTTAAAGGTGTTTTGATGCTTTATACTTAGGGTTAAAAGTTTCCTGGCTTAAGGTATTTGTCTCTTTCCTTATATTTGGGGACTTTTCAGCTGTTACATATTCAACTAACAATTATTCACCTTTCTTTTTTCTTCTGAGTCCATTTGAAACAAATATTTATTTTTCAGTTTCTATGCCATAAATCTTTTATGTTTCCTTTATTTTTTTGAATTTTATAAAATTTTCTATTCAGATCAAGTATTTGCCTCTGTTTCTCTTGAACTCAGTGATTTGGTCTGCATCCTCTGCCATTCTGTGGAGTCACTTTATTGCATTTTTTTAGTTCAAGTATCATATTTTAGCTTAATTTTTTTTGGAAATTGTCATACTTTTTTTCCTTGTTAAATTGCCTTCCACTGGGCCGGAGAGATAGCATGGAGGGTAAGGTGTTTGCCTTGCATACAGAAGGACAGTGGTTCGAAATCCTGGCATCCCATATTGTCCCTTAACCTACCAGGAGAGATTTCTGAGCCAGGAGGAACCCCTGAGCACTGTTGGGTGTGACCCCCAAAAATTGCCTTCCACTAATTTTCCATGTCAGTGATTATCATTAGAATTATGGCTTTAAAGTCTTCATCTGGGAGTTTAGAGCTGTCTGATATGCTCCTTTTTAGGTTTTGATGTTTGTTCAGCACTGTGGGTGAATTTTCCTCTTATTATTCATATCTGGTGCTGTGTAAGGACTAGGAATAAAAATATGGGTCTGAACCAGTCACAGGTGGTGATGGAAGATCTTGATAGGTTTATGATTGCAAATTCCAAATAATGACTCTTATTTCTTAAACTTTGTATGAACTTTAAACACCAGGAATTTTTGAAGATGAGTGTCCTATTTCAGCTACAGCACCAAGGTCTTTCAGAACAGGAATATGACCCGAGGGTCCCAATGCTGATGCTTATCTATGGCTGCAGTGCCAGAATTCACTGGGCCTGCATATCATCAGCTGTGGATCAAGGACATGACTGTCTAGAAAGAGGTAGCAACAGCTGACTTAGTGCTGTAGGGAATTTGTTTTGTAAGTACTACAGTCCTGATTTCCAGAAGACTTGGATAGTATCTTCTGCCACATCCTTGTTTGGCAGGACCTCAAGCAGCAAATATGAGCAACATTAGGCTGCACCAAATGTTCCAAATGACTGATGGTGTGGGTGACCAGTGGAATGACTATGCCAAGTTTGAAGAGGCCTGAGGGGTTTCCTGGAGTACAGGATTGCAAGTGGTGAGGGGCACCTGCACATCAGCTATCCAGAGTCTGAGAGGCAGTGACCAACATTTGGGTCTCATGAGTATCCAAGAAAAGCTGCAGGCCAAGTTCCTATAATCATGGAAAGAAAGCTGGGTTTAAGGCTTTGAGTGAGTGCCCCTAGGCTTCTCCTGTGTATGAATCTAAGTATGAACCTGAGTGGCAGCTCAGGTTCAAGTTACTTAGTCTGATAGTTCTCAGGCTACATGTATACTTTAGGCAGATGAGTCTGTGTGGCTAGGTAAACTATATCAGGGTAGGTTGGGGTGGGGAATACTGGATGGCTTATTCTCCTCAGTCACAGCAGACCCACAGATGCCTACCAAGACAAGAACAGTGCAACCCCCTTGCTTGCTGGCTTTGTATTGGGGGACCTGGTGTGCTCGGACTGTGTGCTGGGAAGAGCTGCTCCTGTTTGGGTCAGCTGTGAAAGTGTCCCAGTTTCTCAGCCTGGGGGGGAGGGGCAGAGCTGAAGTCAGGAATTTGCCCTCAGAATCTGTTTCTAGGAGATACTCAAAAATGGTGTCTCTCAGTAAAATTGAGAGGCCACTGAGATGATACCTGCCACTGATTTTTACCCCAGTATATGTCTTTATGTATAGTCTTTTGTCACCCATTCTGGTATTGCAAGAATTGTATTACAGGGTTGAGGTTCTGGGAGTTTGGCATAATTCTGTTGAGGGCTTTGGACATCTCTTCCCAATTATAGCTTTTTTGTTTACTTTTTTATTTTTGGGTCATACCTCTAATCCCTCAGGGATTAGTCCTGGCTCTATTCTCAAATTTCTTCTGCCAGGCTTAGGGGGACCATATGAAGTACCAGGTATCGAACCCAGGTTGGCCATGTGCAAGGCAATGCCCTACCTTCTGTTCTATCACTCGGTTCCCACAACTAATGCAATTTCTGGGGATTGGATTCTGTGATTTTAAAGTTCACTTCTCGATTGCATCTAGCTGCTCTTTGGTAAGAGACTAACTCCAGCTGCTCTTTGGTAAGATACTGACTCCACCCAACTCTTGATTCCCTTGTGAGTCTCTCCTATGTTCTTTTAGGGCCTGAAACTGGATGCTGTGGTGTTTGTGTTTTAGTAATAGGTGGACAGGATAAAAGAAGAATGCTAACAAGGGTTCTCCCCTTCTCTACCTTCATGGGTCCATGCCTAGAGTGTGTTTATTTGTGTGTTTGACTGTGATTGTTTTCATTTGCCAAGTAATCATACTGAAAATTCTTTGCTTTTGCCTCCCAATGGGTTTCTTTTCTTTATTTGCAAAAACCTTGAGCTTAATAGGTATTCATACCTTGGGATGCCTTTCTGTGAGCCATTTTGTTTCATTTTTATTTAAACTATTTTCTTTTTATTTTTCTTTTTTGCCACACCACCGGTGATTGAGGGCTTAATCCTGGCTTAGTGCTCAGGGATCATTCCTGGAAAGGATCATATGATCATAATGTACTGCTGGGGAAAGAATTATGCAAGACAAGCTCCTTCTTACCCACTATACTATATATCTGCCCTCTTAGTTGAAATCTTTCTTTCAACTTTATTCATATTGTAACAATGAATTTTGTGGTCAAAATTCAAGGTGATCTTGGTTTATTCGATTTTATCTTACATGGTTTGATAATGAAACAGTTGCCTCTTCAGCTCCCTCTCTATATTCAAAGTCCTTCTATTCACTTTTATTACTTCCAACCAGTTTCTTTTCTGTAAACCTTTCTTAAAGTTCTGTGTTGAAAGAATACTAAGAATACTAATACTACTAAGAATAAAAATAAAGAAGTAACATTCTGTTCTCCAAACCGCATCTCCTAAGAGTTACAGATTCATAATCTATTCAGTTTAGGATTTTGTTAATCTTATATGCCCAGTACAGATAGGGAGTAGGCCTTTGTTTATCAGTCATTTAGGAATCCAGGCTATAGACATGTTCTTTTAGAACCACCTTAGCAGCATGAAATACAAGGAAATTGAACAGTAGGTCTATTTATGCTAATATTTAATTGCCTGTATCAATCTCATGACCATAACTAGTTCAGATGAAGCCAGGAGGAGGAGCTTGACATGTACCAAAAAAACTGGAATATTTCTGGGAAATTTGAATTTATGAGAAACTTTTAAAAACCTATTTTAAGATTAATTTTTTACTTTATTAGCTTCATCTACTACATGTAGGAAAGAGAAAGAAATTATAATATGTAATTATTTTATACTTTCCCTGTTCTTTGCCCCCTTATAAATAATTTTTCTTTGGTTCCACCATTATTGTGCTTATATCGCATGCATTTTATACTATCTCTTGAAATAGCCACTTGAGTAATAAACAATTAGAAACCTGGGGGCTGGAATGATAGTACAGGAGGTAGGTTACTTGCCTTGCATGGGACTGGTCCAGGTTCAATCCCTAGCACCCCATATGATCCCCTTGAGCACTGCAGGGAATGATCCTTGAGTACTGAACCAGGAGCAAGCCCTGAGTGCCACTGAGTATGGTCCCCATAAAAAAATAATAAATCCTTTTATTATGTGAGATGTAGATACTATTTCTAGACCCTTAATTCCACTTGTCACATGTTTTTGTTACTTATTTTACATCCCCAATAGTTTATTGTTAATCTCTTCCACTTCTGAATAGAAGTCACCCAATATGTAGCAGTTTCAATTTTTTTACAACAGTCTGAAATACTAAACTATTGAAATACTTGAAGATTTCTAGGCACAGAGCCTTCCAAGACACTTTATTTGCTCACTATAATTTCACACCCAACTCTTAACTTACCTTTATCTACAGTTGATTGGAATTCTTATAGGGCCTTCTGAATGAGGGTTACAATTTATTTCTTGGTAGGTGTTTTGGGTATATTTAGAAACAAATTGTAGAGACATGCTTTTATTAGTTTATCTTAATCTGACCTAAATCTTTTGTGGCCATAGCTTGGTTTGTCTTCTACCCTGTGATTACCCCTAACATTTTTCTTTTTTCTTTTTTTTTTTTTTTTTTTTTGAAACGGCAAGTCCCAAAACCCTTTATTAGAAAGATGAACCAACAGGGAGACCAGCTTATCGGTAGGATTTCTGGTAGCGAGCATGGGCTCCAGGTCCTCCAAACTTTTTGGACTCGCAGCGCCTGGGATCAGCTACCAGCAGGGTCCGGTCGTATTGAATGAGGATGTCTTTGATCTCCTTCTTGGAGGCCTCATCCACATATTTCTGGTAATAGGCCACCAAGGCTTTGGAGATGGACTGGCGGATGGCATAGATCTGAGCCACATGACCACCCCCTTTCACCCGGACGCAGATGTCCACACCGGCAAATCGCTCCTTGCCCAGCAGCGGAACAGGCTCCAGGAGCTTGTACTGCAGCGTGCACGGCTCAATCATTTCCAGGGGCCACCCGTTCACCTTGATGAGGCCATTGCCCCGCTTGCAGTGTGCCACGGCCGTGGCCGTCTTCTTGCATCCGAAGACCTGCACGGACTGCAGCGGCCCTTTAGATGGCATGGCAGTGATAAGAGACAAGACGTCCACACTGCGTGGCAAAGGAAGGCGCGGGGCCACCCTAACATTTTTCTTGTCAACATTAATGTTTTTTTCTGTCATGACAGTTTGTCATTCATAAATCTGTGCCTTTTTATATCACTTTTACTTTCATAATGAATAGGTCTTGAGATGGGGGAAAGTTGTAAAGCTATTCACCCATGTCTCAACCACATCATAGATGGGGAGTACATTGCTTTAACCTATCTAATATTAGGGCTGTTGCCCTCGGAGCACTTGAACAAGAAAACCCACTAAGCAAGTAGTATAGCAAATAAGTCACTTGCTTCACAAGTGGCTGAGAGCCTTCTAAGCACCTGTTCCATCCCAAACACCTTATCTGGGACCCTGAACCTGCCAGGAGTGACCCCTTAATGCAGCAGAGCCAGTAGTAAGACTTGACCATAGGTAGATGTGTCCCCAAAACAAAAATTTCTATTTGGATGTGATCAGAAACAAGGTATAAAATAAAGTAGTCATCTAAATCAGACACTCAAGTAACACTTTTTGGAATCTTCTTTGTACTTTCAAATTGAATACTTTCAAGACATCATTTTATTATTATTTTAGGGGGGCACACCTGGTGATGCTCATGTGTTACTCCTGGCTATGAACTCAGAAATAGCTCCTGGCTTGGGGGACCATATGGGATGGCAGGGCATTGAACCATGGTCCTTTCTAGGCTAGGCAAGGCAGATGCCTTATCATTTTGATTTAAGGAACTTTTGAAAAAGCAGGTATTTTATCTGTATGTTTTTTGATTTTCAATTTCTCTTTTTTTAAAAAAAAAATAAGCCATGTCCAGTGATAATTCAAGATTTACTCTTAGCTCTACTCCAGGATCACTCCTGGGATGATTTGGAAAACCATATGTGATGCAGGGATTAAATCTGGGTCAGTTGTATGTAAGGCAAGCACCCTACTCACTGTATTATTGCTCCAGCCCACTTTTTTCTTTTAAAACTATTTTTATACTCATTTAGTCTCTTCAGGACAGAAGATCATATTGTGTACCCCATCAAGATACAGTTACCTCATTTGATTACCCACAAACAGTAAGTACAGAATAAGGTGTTGGCTTAAAAAATTACTTGAGGGACCACGGGAAATAGCTCAAGGAGCTAGAGCATAGTATAAGATCCTCAGTTTGATAGCCTGCACCCCAAAACCCTCTAAGCCCTGTTTGCCCCCTAGGAGACTTGTGTGGCCCTTGTGACCTTCAGTACATCTGAAGTATTACAGCACCAATTCCAAATTTTAAGTCTTCTTTCACTTGGCTAATAATGCTGAGAGTGGCTACCGGGCCCTTTCAGCATTGGTAAAAACCATAGAAATGAGTAAAATCATTGTGGGAAAAGGAAAAGATTGAGAAGAGCATCTATAATACAAGTTGCATTGGTAAACAAATGGAGATTGCATATGAGGACAATTAAAAAAGAGTTTGCTATCATTCATAGACCATCAGTCTTTCAGAATGGGTACCCTGGGAAATATCCTGTTTTCTTAAGTAGCTATAGCTTCAGTCGCATGAAGTTAATTAAAACACATTTTTGTTTAAAAAATGTATGTTATTAATAGTGTATATAGATTTTAAAATGTATGTTATATCTAATATGCAAATAACAGAATAGTGTATATTTTAAATCTAGTTTTCTGTGTAAGAAATTCAGAAGTTGCATGTTTGAGAATAAGATAGGTAGATAGGTGATTTGAGTTGGAGGGAAACTTGAGTTTTGAATCAAAATATTTTTTTCAGAAAAATAATACATTAAAAAAGACTGTCCAAATAATCTGGGAGCTTCTAAGGGAAATAGCATAATATTACCAATAAGTTTACATAAAGATTGACTTATCAGTATGGTAGTTTTATCAAAATACTGTCTTCTCAGTATTTTAGATTAAAAAAGTAGCATTGTTTAAAAAAACCAAACTTTGTATTCTAATATTTTTTCCACACTTACAGGTGATGGCAAATTCTGCAGCATTTGCAGCTTCATGTGTCAGTAATGTTCCAGCTCAAGTCATTTCTAATTCTGAAACAGCTAATCAAGTTAGCAGTATTACTTCAGTTTCCTCACAGGTTGCTACACAGCCTCTGTTTGTATCTACGGCTATGCAAAGCAGGGAAGGTATGTTATCTACTGGTTCCTCATTTTGAAATTCTCTTTCCAAAGCTGTTCTTTACATAGGAAGGACTACTTTAATTTCCAATATTAAACTTGTCTATTTTATTTTGGTTGTAGGCCACACCTAGCAGTGGTCAGGGCTTGCTCTTTTATATTTTTTGGATTTAGGGCCACACCTGACAGTGCTCAGGTTACTCCTGGCTCTGTGCTCAGAAATTGTTCCTGGCAGGCTCTGTTCATATGGGATGACAGGAATCTCACCCTGGTCCATTGAGGGCTGGCTCAGGTCTTACTCTTAACTCTTAGCTTGGGTATTGATCATTCCTGATGGTGCTTTAGGGACCATATGTAGTGCTGGGGATTGAATTGGAGTCAATTTCATGCAAGGCAAGCACCTTGTGTTACTATCTCTCCAACCCCTAAGTTTTAATTTATTTAATGCGGTGCTTCTCAAATAGTGGGGCGCACCCCCAGGGGGGCACAAGGCTCCGTAAAGGAGGTCGCGTTTGACCTCGGCAAACACTGTCATAACAAGCTAAACCCTGTGTATATGTCTCTGTATGTCTCTGGAGCTGAGAGTTGCTGTGTCCTGCTTCAAACCACTTCGAAAAGCTATGCATTCATTGCAAAACGTGCTCATTGTAGCCATTCATCCAGACATTACCTCTGATAAAAAAAATCAGCTAAAATTATTTTATATATATTTTTTGTTTTGCAGATTAAAGTTTTTTTTAATAAAGATACTATTTACAGTCGCATGGGGGGCATGAAAAATGTTTTCTTCTTCCTAGGGAGGCATGACAGAAAATAATTTAGAAGCACTGATTGATTTTATGTGTGTGTTATTGGAAATCTATGAGCTTTAGAAAAAATTATTTTTAATTAATTTTGTTGTATTTTTAGCTTTATTAATCACATTCAGAGAACATATGATAAACTCTCAATTTTGACCTGTCTTAATATATAGAAATCAAGGTCGAGGTGCTTCACACTTCACAGAAATTCTGAAAAGTTTTCTGTGAATTACATGTCTATATGGTGAATCATTTCCCTTTTATCATTAGTAAAAAAAAAAGAATATAGGATTTAGAATTTAAGAGGTCTATTAGAATACTGGTTTTACCTCTTAAGTCAAGAATTTTCTTTTCAATTAGTTGATCATTTCATGAGTGACAGATAATAGGGCATTTGCCTTTCATAGGGTTGACCCATGTTCAAGCCCTGTAGGAGTAATTCCTGAGTGCAGAGCCAAGAGTAACCCCTGAGCATCAACAGGTATGGGCCCAAAACAAAAGCAATTTTTTACCATATCCTAACTATGAGTTTAGGGGTTTTGATTGTACCAATTTTTGAAAGGATTGTAAAATTGAACTGAGTATAATATTATCAGAACTTTGTGGAAGATGCGGCATAGGTTTTCAATCAGAGACCTTTTATAGAAATAGAAATAGCAAAACTAAATCTTATGGAGACTATTTAAACTAAATGAAAAGCTCTCCACAGAAATGCCAGAATTTTTGTTGTATGGTACAAACCACCAGTCACAAGAACTGTATGCTATCAGGATCTATATGGTAGCAGTAAGATGAAAGCATGGGGAATATTGTTTAGTGGACATGCGAACAGAGGGTTTCCTCGAGTACAAATATGTATTCACTGTAAAGTACAGCAACTAATTCATAAGGAATGGCTGAGATAGGGAAGAAATTTTACCTTTAATATTAGATGTATGTGTTGGGTACATAAGAGATTGGAAGGCAGCTATGCTCACCACTACACCACCAACGCTGCTGGGTACATAAGAGATTGAAGTACTTGGAAAAATTTAGCCCTTTAGAATTCTTATCAGGGTTCATTTTAGGGAGACTATTCCTTACTGGGATAAAAGTTGATCAGGATAGGAAAACCTGTAGGTCAAAACTAAAATCGAGAAAAACAGTGATTTCTAGAATGTACTGTTTTTAACACCACACAAAACAGTGGTAGAGTTTAAAATTTAAAAATCTTCCCTATATTCTACCTTAGTTTTAAGTTCATGAAAAATAATTTCACCTAAAAATACTAATTCTAAGTTCAGATCTTATAGAAAGATGTTTTAAGCAGGGGGAAAAGCAGAAAAATCTCTGCAGACCACTAATGCATGTCGGGAATGTATCCACCTAGCAAAACTAAACTATTTCATAATGAGCCAAAGAAATTGATAAAATAGTAGAGAGTGGTGAAGAAAAACCCGTCAGAATTAGAGAGGTGACTGTGATCTAATTTGTAATGTTTTCTAGGGAAGAATTTGAAACCAGTGACTTGCTTATCCTCAGTACAATAAAGAAAAGTAGTGTCAAAGGAACCACAGTAATTAAAATGAATGTTATTTTGATTCATTACTTAAAAAGCAAAATTATTGCAAAAAATTCCATGTTGAAATATTAAAAAGTAAAGACAGTTGGGCCTGGCTTAGGGTAAGTTGCCTGAGGTACTCTTGTCATACAAGTTTAGGCTTGGGTTTTGTAGTTATTTAGAGTTTTTGTATTCATGAATTTTTAGTAGTAATTTCATGACCCTTGAATGAAGTTTTTCGTCTCACTATATCTTAGCCGTAGCCCTATCTGTGACTTCAGAGCAACATTCTTTTTAGTTGCTTGTTTTGGCCTACACCTGGCTCTGCACTCAGGAATCACTCTTGGTGGGCTAAGAGAACCATATGGGAAGCTGGAGATAGAACCTGGCTCAGCTAAATGCAAGCTAAATGCCCTACCAACTCCACTGCATGATCACTTTGGTCACAGGAAACTTGTTTTTTAATTTTGGGGCCACACACGGCAGTCTTTGGGGCTTATTCCTGCTCTCAGTGATCACTCCAGGATGGCCCAGGGTTTAATTCCCATCTTTGTTCAGGATTGACTCCTGGCTTCATTTGGGGGCCATATGTGGTGCCAGGAATTGAAACCTGGTTGGTTGTGTGCAAAGCAAGCACCCTACCTTCTATACTGTCACTCTGGCCCCGTAGTAGTATTTTTGACACACTGTGGGCCAGTACCTATCTTACATACTGGTCTGCATACTGAATTTTAACCAGTAGACTAGACCAGTGATAGAGCAGTGTTTTTCAGCCTTTCTTTTGTTTCTACACCAACACAAGGGTTTGAAGAGCACCATTTTAGAGAAGTGGGTCTTACTATGTGTATTAATGTTCTATTGTGAGAGAGCTTGAAGCAGGATACACCTTTGTGGATAGGGTAAAATACATTTAAAATGCCATATATTGGTTTTCCTTGAATAGTATAGAACAATTTTCATTGTTCTGGAGCCATTCCTTGCACCTTTACCTGTTAATATATCTATACATCTATAGAATATGTCTGTGAATGAGATGATTCATCTTTAGAGCAATTTGGATATTATAAAATTTTAAGAGATGTGTATTATACCCTTACAAAAGTTACTTCCCAATTACTTCTTCCCTTGATTCTGTCAGATCCGTCAATTTTTTTGCTACTTCTGTGACTAGTAGTTGATTTTTCCCAGTGATTACAGTCAGATCCTACTCTTTAATATTATTGAATTTACTCCATTTTTTGTGGGTGGGCTATACTCGGTGGCGCTCAGAGGTTACTCCTGGCTCTGTACTCAAAAGTCACTCTTGGCAGGCTTGGAGACCTTATAGGTTGCCGAAGATTGAACCAGGGTCAGCCTCATGCAAGGCAAACGCCTACCTGATATGCTATTGCCCAGGCCCCCTCTTTTTTAATGTAAGAGACTGGAGAAGTAGTACAGAAGGTAGGGTGTTTGCTTACATGAGGCCAACCCACTTTCAATTCCTAGCATTCCATATAGTTTCCCAATCCCTGAGCTGAAGTAAGCTCTGAACATGACTAGGGCTGGCCCAAAAACACATTAACATATGATGAGAATGCTACTTCAAAAGGAATTAAAAAGTTTTGTTAAACAATTGAATGTATTTTATGTACACTTTTAAGATACTCTAAAATTAAATCCCCAAAATAGATACTATTTTGATATAGATGACTAAATCCAAAAATTTTTGACTGCATTTTAAAAATTACTTGATTCAGATTTTGGTGCCCACTTTTGAGTTTTTACATAGAATTTATGCTTATATTTATGTTCCTATTTTTCAGTCAATGAAAGCCATATAAATTATTTATAAAACTTGACCTACAGGAGGCCGGAGTGATAGTACAGCAGTAAGGTGTTTGCCTTGCATGTGGCCAACACAGGACAGACCATGGTTTGAATCCCAGCATTCCACATGGTCCTCCACACCTGCCAGGAGCGACTTCTGAGCACAGAGCCAGGAGTAACCCCTGAGCACTGTCATGTGTGACCCAAAAAACAAAAACCAAAAACCAAAAAAGAAAAAAAAAAACCTCTTGACCTATAGTTCTCTTGCTAAATTACCTGAATAATAAATTCATGTGGACTGTGCCTATACTAAATTAAGTACTCTAAATTTCTAAACATAAACATTTAACTTTGAGACTAAAACTTCCTATAGATGCAGGTCACACAGGAGTTAAATTTAGTACTTGAATTTCTAAGTTGGTTTAAATAATTCCATTATATATGAAGGGTTCTATCGATCTTGTAAAAATTTAGCATTAATTTGGCATATTGTTCATACATAGATGGATTGTTGGTTAAAACTGCATTGGTTCCTATCATATATAAATAATAGTAATAAGCATTTTAATTATGCCAAAAGTGAAATAGTCAAATGAGTTCTATTTAATTTACTATATTATTGTTATTATTATTATTATTATCATTGTTATTTGGCTTAATGGTGTGCAGGGCTATGCCTTCAATAATCACTACTTGGTGTGTGGGCCACACTGGTGGTGCTCAGGGTACCACATGGCATCCTGGGGATTGAAACAGGTCTTCTGCATGCAAGGAAAGCACATTATCTGCTGTATTGTCTCTTCAGTTTAGTTCTTTTAATTATAACTTTTAGAGTTCTCTATATTCATACAGGGCTTCCAGGTTGAAACATTAAGATTTGTTGAAGTGTGTAAACTGTATAAATTCTTAGTTTCTGCATCTTGTGATTTGAGTAAACATGTCAGATGATTATGTGTTGGGTAGTAATCTAAGGATAATGTTTACCTGAATGGCATGTATGTACTTTTTCTTCTTTTAAGTAATCTTTAACTCAGAATAACATGTAATGAATTTATGGTTTTCAACTGGCATGTCTGGAGAGAATGTGGACAATTCACCATTACAAGTTTTAATTTTTGAATCAAACCATAAAAATTTGTTTGACCATTCTGGGAACACAGAATAAGTAGATGATGAACTATTGATTGCTATCCATTGTTACTTTATTCTGTTTCTTTGTAGTGATTGCTCCACCATGCTACCCTTATCTTTCTACTTCTATTAATGGTGAAGCTGCCTCTTTACCACCACCACCACCACCTCCACCAATTCCACCTCCACCACCACCTCCACCTCCACCTCTTCACCCTGCTGAAGTGGAAGAGACATCAAACTTACCACCACCACTTCCACCACCACTTCCACCTTTTTCCTGTGATCCAAGTGGCAGTGATTTGCCTCAAGGTAAGTAGATTTGAAAGATCTGGATGATTGTTTAAACCTGAGAGTAGTATAGAGATAAATTGGGAATTAGCTTGATACCATAATGATGTCAGATGTGGGACCAGTAAAGGAACAACTGAAAGCAGAGATTTTCTCTGTATAATTAAGAAGCAGTAATGATCAGATTCATGCAGCTATTTTTTTCTTTGTAACGCTGTCTCTTGCCCTGAAGATGATACTCAGCAGCATGTATTGTCTCCAATTTTTATCAAAAGTATATAAAATTGGTTTGATCATCGATATTTGACTGAGTTTGTTGTTTGATATCCCTTGAATTTCAGCCAGGTTTTCCTTTCCTTTATGAACTAGTTTCATTTTTAAATCTTAGGTTAGCATTTTTTTTAATAGAAAATTGTAATTGAAAGTTCTTAATTGTTTATCTTTCTGGGTAAGTGTCTCACTCTGATGGTGCGTAGACCTTTGTTCTTCCTCTGTGTTCAGGTCTCACTGCTGGGTGGTGCTCTGTATGCATTGCCTGGGATTTAAACAGGGTTGACCCCCTTGCATGACATACTCCTTAACCTCTGTACTACCTCTCTGGCTCAATCTATGATTATTTTACTGTATCTTGGATCTAGTGATTACTTTTTTCAGCAGCCAAAAGTAGCTATCAGGATTTCTAACTCTAGTGTATGTTCCTGTATCTTAAAACTTCATTACAGTTCTCAACATTTCAGTTATTGTCTCTACTTGCCAGATATTTTCTGCAGATTTTTTATTTCAGATTTTTTGTATCAGTAATGAAATGTCTTACATATATCTCATTTTTATCTGCATGATATGCAGAACATTAACTCTTCTCATTTGTTTTCAATTTTAATAGTGGAAAAATTTCCCCTTGTCCACTATTCTAAAACATGATGCCTTTACTCCTCTCTAGACATTACCTACCTCCGTTCAACAGCATTGTCATCAATAATGCTAATTTTGTATTTTCTGGCATATTTTGAAAAAGTTCAAATATCCATGAAACTTGAATTTTCCTGTTTCCTCTTTACAAAAAATTTTTTGATTCATCATTGATATTGCAATGCTATATAATTTCCATAATACATCTTTATGTCTCTATATAGTCTTACCTTACCTCACCTACCATCAAATGCAATCACACTATCAAAATGATCTTTTCTACCATTCTTTCCACTAGTCTCTTATCCCTCTGATAGTCATATTATTTTATTGTAGTGTGCTTGGTTTATTTATACCACTAATGAGTGAAAGCATCTGATAATTATCGTTCCCTTCCTGACTTACTTCACTTAGGATAATTACATGAATTTCCATCCACGATGTCCCAAAAGGCACTATTTTTAAAGTTAATTTTGATTTTTGGGCCACACTGACCAGTTATCAGGTCTTACTCCTGGCTCAGCATTAGAGGATCACTCCTGGTGGGGTGCAGGGGATTATAGGGGTGTCTGGAATAGACCCGAGTCAACCTTTGTGCAAGGAAAACACCTTACCCAATATACTACCTGTGAGATGAGACTAGCTAATAGCCCTAAACAAAAGTGTTTCCCAACTTCTTTTTTTCCCTAAACCTCTTCCTTTATGTAAAAGCTCACTAGATACTTACTTTTGTATCTTACTTCACCTTCCCCTCCTGGTATTGGGAGTTGGTTTGAATCAAGAAAGCAGTTCTGGCTTTTGGCTCAGACAGAGAGAGAGCATTTAATCCTTTCCTGACTGCTTGGTATTATTTATCTGCTGCTACCCTGCTTCATCAGACCCAGCTACCTGCTTGGGGTTTAGAAATATGGTGCCTGGGGCAGTCTGACCACTTGTGTATTTTTATTTTACTACTCTCTATCACTGATACTTTTCTTTTTTAATAGCTAAGTCATATTTGAGCATTTATACACTGGCACTTCACCTAGACATCTTTTAATGGGCATTTAGGTGGTTTCCATGTTTTAGCTATTGTGAATAAGTTAATGTAATGGCATCACTGTAATGGTGTCTATATTCTTTGAAATTTGGTGAAATGGTATATATATTCTTGAAATAATTTCCAAATGTAAAGTGGTGTGTATATTCTTTGAAATTATTTTTGTGACTTCTGAATAAATGCCTAAGAATGGTATTGCTTGATCATGTTTTGTTTACTTACTATTTAAATTATTAATTGAATGCCATATCTGTGGTACTTAGGACCATGCAGTACTGTGCGTTGAACCCAGACTTCTGGCATATTAAACATGCACATTAGACCTTTGTATAATCTTCCTCATCCTCTGGTGGTGGTGGTGATGGTGGTGGTGGCGGTGGTGGCGGTGGCGGTGGTGGCGGTGGCGGCGGTGGCGGTGGTTACTTTTTAAGGTCCCACTAGTTTTCTGTGGGATTTATTGGATTGTGGGGTTATTTTGATCCTATGCCACTCAGTATAAGCCTTGTTACTCATTGGTTGAAAGCATCTTTGAAGGTAGCACCTTGGATTGGTGTTTAGACCACCTAATCCTACCTCCGGGTCTGGTTTCTTCCTTCCAAATAAAAATACTCAGGTTTTCAGGAAAACACACTCTTGTATTTCTGGACTTCAAAATGCTCTCTTGCATTTCCGGACTTCCACGGAGCTTGCTACTTCTTAGGAGCCAAAGAATTACATGTTGAAATTCCTGAATTAGTTTCTCTTCCTTGTATTGTGTGTGGATTATTTCCTAGATTGACATTTGCTTCTAGACCTGCGTCTATCCAAAACCTCTAGTTTTCCATAGAGCTGCCTCTGCTAACATTTCCACAATAGGCTACAAAAACTTTTTTTCCATGGCTATGGTAGACACTTTTTGTTTTGTTTTGTTTTGCTTTGTTTTGTTTTCTGTGCCACACCTGGCAGTACTCAAAGCTCTGCACTCTGGAATCATTCTGCCAAGATCAGGGAATCATGTAGAATGCCAATTGCACCCAGGTGGGCTGCATGCAAGCAAGTAACCTACCTGCTGTACTGTTGGTCAGGCCCCAAAGATCAGTCTTTTTGACAGGCTATTCTTACTAATATAAAGTGATTTCATCACAGATAGTAGGCTATGATTTTCTCTTTTTTGTGCTGCTGTTTTTTAGTTTTGGGATCACAGTAATACTAACTTCTTAAAGTGCTTTGAAGAGTTTTCCACTGCCTCTTGAATTTTTTGAAAGAATATTTGTGATAGTCTGTATTATGTGCTAGCTCTGTGAAAGTAGAAAATTCACTATTGAAGCTCTCTGGTCCAAGACTTTTCACTTAAGAAAACTTTTGTCTACAATTCTTTTTAGGGCCCATGGGATGCTCCCAATAGTGCTTAGGAGACTCAGTGGTTGGTCCTGGCTCTACTTGGCCTGGCTTGTAGTTCTAACAGTTCACTGATTGAGCTTGGTGATGCAATACTGCTTAGGGCCTGAGTGATACTGCACAACATCAGGGCTAAACTCAATGGTGCTCTATGGACTATACAGTGCTGTGAGTGACTTGTGCTGGGGATTGAACCTCAGAGCTCACTCGAGCCTCTAGAATTAATTCCCTAGTCCACTAGGGATTTTGTTTTCTGTTTGTGATTGGTCTCTATTCCTGGTCTAGTCACTAAAGATTAGATGATTCTCCAATGTAAACAGTTGTTTTCTGAAATTTCATTTGTCATTGGAAATCATGTACCTTTTAAAAATAAACATAGACCACAGATGTATCAATAGTACACATTTAGAGATATAATTAGAATGCTTAAAATGGTTTCTTCCCTCATACATCTAATTTATTTGTTGTGAACTATTTTAATTAATCACTATAACACCTGAAACTTTGTTATCTTAGATATAACTTAGTTAAACTTTATCTAATTGCCTTCTTTTTTGAGTTCTAATGGTAATGAATTCATAATATTAAAAACATGTTAACTTGTTGCATACAGTGGTAGTTATCTCAGAGGCTACACTAAGCTTAGCATTATTACTTTGTGAAGTATGTGGTAGCTTCATTAACTGAGATTTAACATGTTTACATATGTAGTAAACTTGTATTAAAGTTCAATTTTTAATTTTCATTTGTTTTATTTCTTGTTATATTTTGTTTGGAAGCCACACCCGGCTCAGGAATCATATGGGGTGGTAGGGATTGAACCCGGGTGCGCTGTGTGTGAGGCAGATGCCCTACCTGGTCACTTCAGCTCCAGTAAAATTTTATTTTGAGACAAGCAAAAATGTGTCTTTTTTTCTGAATGTTAGTAGGATGGCATTTCTGTACCTGTCTAAAATTAAAGTAGAAATAAAATGCATATGGAATTTGGTGACTAAGCCTTATTGGCTAATTGCCTTTGTCTGTAGTGGTAGAAAGGAGTCCTTAGCTGTGAGGTAGAATTGAAGGCGGTATTGATGTGGAAAGATTATATATTATATTTTCCAAAAAAAACGCTAAAAGAGAAAAAATTATAAATGGTAGTTCTGATTGCTATTTTCATTCAGTTAACTAAATTTAACATTTTTAATTTTAGATACAAAAGTTTTGCAGTACTATTTCAATCTGGGATTGCAGGTGAGTCATTAACATCGCTTTGACAAATTCTAGATTTAAAAAAATGTTACTATTTTAATAGGTCATAGTTTAAAAACCAAGAACACCTGACACTGAAGTTTTCTTTCTAAGGTCTCTATCAAGATAATATAGGTCAATTTTTTACTTTTGCCTCCCAGTGCTTATATAAAATAGCATTTAACTGTGTTGAGTTCTAGCCAGCACAGATTTCACATATATTAGCTTTAGTATTTAACACAAATTCCAACCCCTTACTGCAATTTTCTGTTAGATTTATTTCTGCATTTTGTATGAAAAATAATTAGACAAATCGAAAGACATTTAGATTTTTTTTTTTTTTTTTGGTTTTTGGGCCACACCCGGCGGTGCTCAGGGGTTCCTCCTGGCTGTCTGCTCAGAAATAGCTCCTGGCAGGCACGGGGGACCCTATGGGACACCAGGATTCGAACCAACCACCTTAGGTCCTGGATCGGCTGCTTGCAAGGCAAACACCGCTGTGCTGTCTCTCCGGGCCCAGACATTTAGATTTTTATGACTTTTAAAGCATTTGTGTTTGTACATATTTGCCTAATTTGTTTTCACCAATTTGCAAGTTGTTGAAGGGAGTACATACAAAAATCACTAAAAGCTGTCTCCATTTGTAGTTAGGAATTTTTTTACTTTACTTGGGATTATTTTCCTTTGAAATACAGTTGACTGATGGCATATATCTAGAAAAATAATGAGACAATTTAAAATTTAACAGCTGATAGTAAATTATGTAGTTTCCTGAGTAAGGCTCCAATTAGTCATATTCCTAGGCACCAATTTCCCTAAAATAAGTGGATATGCTATTTCTAGAAAACCATCTTCCCTGACATATTTTTAATTAAGAGTCGTAAACTTAAGGTTGGAAGGATAGGGCACTTGCCTTGCATTTGGGTGACCTGAGTTCAGTTCCCTGAATTCCATATATTCCCCAGTGCACAGATCTGAATAACCCCTGAGCATTGCCAGGTTTGCCCCCCCCCCAAGTAAAGGTATGGACTAAAATTTTTGAAGTAAAAACAGGTTTTATTTTCATATTCTGAGAAAGGGGAGAGAAGGTATAGGAAAAAGAGTAATGCACTCAAGAGAGAATGTGGGGTTCTTCAAGGGCATAAAAAAGCCCCAGTACACATACTATCAAAGTATGAAAGTACACATCTCAAGAAGGGAGATGAGGATGACAAGTGCTCGGGTACCATGTGTCCAGTCAACATTGTAGAATAACAGATTAATTATTGAGTCCTGGATGGGGCTGGATGATGGTGAGTTGGATGGAGGATGGCCTTTCTCCTCCAGCCTGAGCCACATGCCTGCAACTCCCTCCAGCCGGCAGGTCTGAGGGTTCAGGATAGCCGCGAGGAAATGATCCACAGTCAGGTTTCAGGAGATATGGAGCTTTATTCAAGGCCCTGGCCAAGATGTTTGGCCTATAATCTTAAACCTATTTGAGCATGCTCTCTTCAGATGCCCTGTCATCTCAACCTCTTTCTGCCATGTCTCCTGCTGCTTCTTCCTCCATCTCCTGCTGAATCCTTCTGAATCCCTTCCTGCCCCTGAGACAATCGTTTTTTTTATTTACCAAAGATCCCTCCCAGAAATGGGCTGGTCTTAACATCAGGTAAGACCACAGGAAGAATGGGGAATGGGGATAACAAACATATGTCCATACCTCCTTTGTTCTGTGTAAGAGTCCTTACAGTTTCCCAATCTGCGTTTTGTGGTGCTTTTCTACCTACGAGTCCAGTTTTTAGGGTGGTTGTCAATGGGAAGGTTGGATTGGTTGAAGATTTTCTATGATGGACTTTTACTTACTTTGTTCCTGCTGCAGCTACTCTAGGTAGGGAGTCCAGTCTTCTCTGGGCCTAGAGTGTGCCAGGTAAAGGTCTTATCTTAAAAGGAGTACCTCCTTCAAATTCTTGGTGTTATTGTATCCCAAGTACTTTTATTACATCCCAGGAATGCATTCCCATGGAGAGGGGTGCTTTCATACCTGCCTGCCTACCTCATATTCCTCCCTAGAGATTTGACCACCTTAAAAATCTTATAAGGGGAATGTGGGCAGAGGTCAGAGCTTCTTCTCTTTGACAAAAGGACTGTAGGCCTTCCCTGCATAAGGGGTGAAATCTCTCTTGCTACCTTAGTTTTAATTGGTGCCCAGGCAGTAAATTAATTGGATTGTTGGAGTTTTCAGTCTGAAACTAAAGAAAGAATGGAACATTATCTTAACTGGAAGAGTAAAATTAAAATGTCTTCTCTCTGCCCTTGGGAGGGCAGAGTGGTTTGCTGTTTTAGAAGACACTTTGGTATGGTGACACAGAAGTTAAAACAAGCACCCTTACAAAAAAATAGCAACATTCTCTTATGGACCTGCATGTCTTTCACTTATTGTCATTTATATTGGATCTGATAATAGAGATGGTTAAAGAAATAAATCATTTGTATAAAGATTAAGGACCAGTCTGTTCCTTGAAATAGGGACACCCAACAAGGCAACTCTGAGGTGCTACATAGGGACATAAACCAACATACCCAATATGCACTTTGATTTCTTTCTTTTACATACAGGTGGACCCATTGTAAGGAATGGGTCTCTGTTGGCTGTATATTGATCATTGTTAGTAGGAGCAGTCTTAGAGACATTATGCATTCCTGTTAGATGAGGGGCATTCCTTTTTTTGTTTTCAAAAGAAGTTTTAAGTCCTCATGGGTTCATAGGAGTAGGTTGTCTTCTTCTCTTTCAGAGTCTTGTCACTGCTTGCCATAGATGGCACTGATTTTGTCATTGAATATTTAGGCATCTGTGTGAAGTAAAGCTGCCAGTTCTGTGGATAAGTCCTTCAATGCTGGATATGTGGTGACAGAAGAGGAGGCCCACTAGTTCTACTAGGTCTATTAGTGGCTCATAAAGCACAGCATATGCATGTAGGACTTCAGAAGCATATTTATAATCAGTGCAGATGTTACCTTGGAAGTTAGTCCTTCAACCTATATAACAGGCTCAAGAAAGAGCTTTTCTGCCTTTTATCTGAAGTTCTCCCTGGTAAAGCTTGGCTTCCACTATCCTGGTTCGACCAGTGACAGAATGTGCAACTTTGAGTTTCTTTTTGAACTAGGATGCTGTAATCAGTAAACCTGTTTTCTTCTTTTAAGGTAAAAATCAAGCCTGTTAGAATATATTTTGTTCAGTTCTTTGTAAAACTAGAATCTGATTTGTACAAAATAGGCAAGTTACAGAAACATTGTTTTCTCTCTATCTTCACATTAATTTTGCCAGAATGTTTAATAAACCTGGCTTTTTTAAAATATAATTACAGCAAGACCAGATAACTTGCCATTTTGGATATCCCATTATTTACTGGGAATTGGCTAAGTACAGAGCAGTTGATTCAGAAAGCACTATTTTTTTCCATTTTGGGCCACACCCAGTGGTACTCAGTGGTTACTCCTGACTGCAATCAGAAATCACTCCTGACAGACTCAAGGGCCCATATGGGATGCCATGGGTAGAACCCAGGTCAGCCACATACAAGGCAAACATCCTATCTGCTGTGCTTTACCCCAGTTCCCAAAAGGCATTAATATTTTTACCTCTCACTTCAGAGTTACCCAGACTTGGTCAATTCAAAGATTAGGTCAGAATGATGAGCTAGAGGTGAGTTCTCTCTTCTGTAGAAGTGTCCCAGCAGGAAGGATTCCATCCCATCTCTCCTGGGTTTGGAGAGATCCTATCTCCAGTACTTTTCTTGTCACTGAGAGCAGGGCTCCAGCTGTGGTCAGTTGTAGATCTTTACATTCCTCATTTTCCATAGCAGAGATGATGTCCATTTCTTCCTTGAGCTGGCCTTGACTCTATGGTCTCCCGGAGACTTGTAGAGTACTTTTAACCAGTACCTGTTATTACTGAACCTACTGCCATCATTTAACCTCATCCCCATTTAAGAGGAATTGGGAGTCATTGGATTGATTGTCTGTCTACATCCATGACCTCTGCACTGCACCCTAATCGTCCCTGGGTGTTTGACCTGGCCTTAGACAAGAACACAGCTGTGCTGGCTGACCCTAAAGAGCCATGGATAAGACCTTGCTTCTGGATCAGGAGGAAAAAAAGTGTTTGCCTTGATAACTTGCTGGTGTATTCTGACTTGTTCCCCATCCCCCTTTTTTGCCAATTTAATTCTGCTTAGACCTGAGACTGTGCTGGTCTCATTAACATCTTAATTACCTCCTAGTGATCTCTGGCCTTTTACAGAACACCTTACCAAAAGTGTTCTTTATGGGTTTGATTTTATGCCATAGTTCCCCCCCCCAATTTTAAAATTCTTCCACTAGTGGTTCTTCTGCCTTGTGCCCCTCCCACTCTTGTTGGTGGCACAGAGAGGAGTGCCCCTAATAGAGACCAGACATTCACAGATGTTATTCCAGACCTCTACCTAGAAATTTTTAAAGGATTTTCACCATTACCTTTTTCCTTTTCAAGGTGGGTCTTCACTGCAACCCTCCTGCCTGGCTCACCAAGTTAATGATGTCAATGGGTAAACCAGGTTACTTGTGTGAAATAGGAGTAGAGAAGCAGCAGCTACAAGAAGGAAATATGTTGCTTGCTTGCTTTTATTTGTTGTTGTTGCTTGCTTTCTAACTACTTCTGCCACCCACTGGGAGATCTAACACTCTGGGACTGTTCTTTAGATGTCCTAGATCTCACCCAGATCTTCCAGGTCCATTGTGTTTCCCTCATTTGGGATATTGGTGATGGGAATGTTGCACTGGTGATGGGTGGTGTTCTCTACATGACTGAAACCCAAATACAATCATGTATGTAATAAAGTTGGTTAAATATAAAAAAAGAAAAAAGAAAATAAATTCAGGTGGAAATGAGTTGTAAAGTAAAAGCAGGTTTTATTTAGAAATTCTGAGGAAGGGGAGGGAGAGGATAAGAAAGAAAGTAGCATGCTCAAGAGAGTGCGGAGAGAGCCTCAGAATACATACGGAGTTAAAGTATGAAAGCATGGAAGTACACGTCTCAGGAGGGAAGAAGCAGGCATCATGTGCTTGGATACCATATACCCAGGCAACACATGTCTTAATTGTTCTTTGAGACGTAAGTTCCTAAGTATGATTTCGTAAGTTGAAGAAATAAGCTACTTGCCCCTCTCAATTATATTAGTTTAGTATGGTCACATGCATAAATGTTGAGGTATTTTTAAATGTACTCCTGCATTTTACACCATGGTAATAATTGCCCGTTTTTCTAAAGATGAGGCCTTTTCAAATAGTCCTGCATTTTACATCACAAGGAACAAAAAATGCAGTTGATTTTTAAGTATGTGTTGGTGTTAAAGTATACAGTGGGAAAATACTAAGTCATACTTAAGTCAGTTTATTCAATCAGATTGAATCAAGTCAGATTATTCAATCAGTGTTAATGTGTTGACACTTCCTTATCATACAGACACTTTTTTATACCAAATGATGGAATTTGCCATATATTGTTTTAGGGCCACACTCAACTATATGCTCAGGGCATACTCTTACTCTTTGCTTAAGTAGTACTCCCAGTGAATCTCAGGGGAGCATATTGAGTGCCAGGGATCCAAAACAGGGTCAGCCACATGTGAAGTAAGTGCCTTCCCCACTATACTGTCTCTTTGGTCCCTGGACTTTGCTATATGTAATCTATAAACTTTTAATACTGTGATAATATTTAAAAATATTTTTCAGCATGGATTTTAAAAATGGTCTTATCCCTCACCCCAAATCTCACATATTTGTGGTAACAGGATCAAATCAAGGCCTTACACATTATACATTTGTTTTTAAATAACTTGAGTCAGTTCCTGTCCATTTGACAGCATGGTTTTTGTCATCTGCATAATATTAAATTACAGATAAAATTCATCTAGTTCTATATTGTTGAATATTTGGTTCAATGATTTTTGCTTTATGAAATGATGGTATAAAATTAACCTTGATAAGGTTAACAATCTAAACTCCAACGGGCCTGTGATACTGGCAGGCTAGGGGGCACAGGGTGTTGGGATAAGATGCACTTTGGGTCTATTGGTGGAGGTAAGTTGACACTGGTGGTGGATAGGGCCCTGACTCACTGTATATCTGAAATGCAACTATGAAGGACTCTGTAGACCACAATTGTTTCAATAAAATAAAAAATTAACCTTGATAGACAGATCATTGTATCATAGTATCTTTAGCATACTTTCCTAAAAGAATTCCTAGGTTCAGAAGTAAAATGCAGAGCCAGAACAATAGTAGAGTGCAGAAGATACTTGGCTTGATGTGGTTGACTGTTATCTCATGGAAAATTATGGCCCAACTTACTTTAGTGAGATTCTGTACTACTTTAAGAATAAGTATAATACTGTTTTTCCCTTTTCTTATCCAAGTTCTGTCACCACAACTACTGGCAGTCCATGGTTTATGTGCCACAGATGCAACAGCAGCAGCTTCATGTGGAGAATTATCTAATCTATACTGACCCACCTCCAGTAGATAATTCTGTTCCTCCATTGGATAGTGAGATGGAGAAACAGGATTGCACACAGGCAGAAGAAGCATCAGCAAATGGTCAGTAACTCTTAAGCTCTGTTTTTGCTCTGAACAAATACGTTTCTAAAAAGTAAAATTCAAAAGTAAAAAAAGTTAGAGTATAATGATGTTTTTATGCATCTCTAATTTATTTTAAAGTTCATTAGCCAGAAGACTATCTGGACTCTGTCCTCAACTACTTCTCCTAGGGGTGCTGAGGGACAATGTGGTGCAATTTAAAATTTAAAAGTGTATAAAGTCAAATAATTACAGAGGCTGGACTGATAAAACAGCAGGTTTAACACCTGTCCCCTGTGCTCACCAGAAGTGCTTCCTTAGTGCAGAACCAGGAATAAATCCTGTGCACTGCTGGTTGTGGCCCCCTCCAAGTAGAGTCAGTTAGGTTTAATTTATTAAAGAATATTTTATAAATATCATGTACAAAAAAGTTTCAATAAGATTAATTTCTTAAGAAAAATTTTTATAAATATAGTGTTGGTGTATAGTAGTGTAAAAGCCTAGCTGCAGTTATGTTCAAGGCCAGTCTTTCCAAAAGTAGGTGTAATCATCCCACCTCCTGGTAGCACTGGAATCATATAGGGGATATTAGTACCAACACAGGCAGTTTGGGGGCACTTTCAGTACACTGGCTTTAATGAAGGTCAATTTCCTGGGGTTTTTGAGTAAATTTTTTTCTGAAAAGTTGAGGGCTGTTCAATCAGATGAGTTTGGAAATCTTCATTCTAGGTGTTCATGTTGACTCATCACTCACCGACTCACTCAAAGAAACTTCCAGTTTGGGAGGTAAGTAAGTAAGCATACAGGTGTTATCATTTTTAAAATTTGTCCATTCTATTCTTCCTGTGTTCCTTTAACTTTAATGTCTAGATATGTTCTATTTTACAAATACCACTTTGTTGAAATTCAAATGTTATATTATTCAGTAACATACTCCAGAGGTTTGTAACCTAGGAAAATTAGGCTAGGTATGTACATATGTTGTATTACCTAGTTTTGTGAATATACTCTAGAGTCTAGACAGTAGTTTCAGTTATGGTTCTTAGACCTGGGTTTGCAGATGTGAAAATTTTGAAAACCACTACTATATATCATTTGCACAGCAATCTATCCTGGTTCATAAGAGATGTACAAAGACATACTTTTACTTTTTGACTCATATTATGAAAGAAAATTTTCTTCTCCCTTTCACTTTAAAAGACTTAATGGATTTGAGATTATAATTATCAGCACTACATTATCTTAAAGTGTTGTGGTGCCAGGTGATGTAATATATTAATAGATTGGGATTATTAACATTACAGAATCTTAAAGTGGTGTGGTGCTAGGTGATTCACTGTAATAAATGATCAACTTTATTGTTTTCTCTACAAGGTATCTTTTATAGAGCTTTTAAATTATTATAAACCCTGAAAGTAGTGGCAGCTCCACCAAATGAACCGTCTCAGTTATTCCAGATAATTAGGAATTATTCCCTTATAGCAACACAGTAGTAAGGTCACAAAGCAGCATATTTTTACACTTAAACTTACTCTTGTTGTATTATGGGGTGACACCCAGTGGTGCATAGGACTTATTACTGGCTCTGTGCTAAGGCATCACTCTTGGTGAGCTTGGGGGACCATATTGGGTACCAGTGACCGAACCTGGGCTGACTGGTCAGTTGCTGTGGAAAGTCCCTACCCACTGTAATGTCTGTCATCCTGGTCCCTCAAACCCAATGTGTGTGTTTTTCAGGCCACACTGAGCGATGCTCAGGGCTCACTCCTGGCTCTATGCTTAGGAAGCACTTTTGTAGTGCTCACGGTATTCAGGGTGGTGGACATTGAACTGGGCCATCCACATGCAAGGAAAACACCTAGCCCTTCAAACCAACTCTTAATAATGAAATAGCTGTAAAATTAAAATTATTCTTAGATCTTAATGTCATTCAGGAGAGAATACTTGTGTTTGCTTAGAATGTTCCTGAGAATCTTAAATATAGGCACCTGAATTTGGGGGCAATTTGGTGAAGCCACATCCAGTGGTACTTGGGGACTGTTCCCATATCTAAGCTTGGTAGCTGCTTTCTGCATTGCTCAGATGATCATGTAGTACTGGAGGTCTAAATCTTGGTCTCCTGTAGATACTGCTGTTGTGTAGTCCATTGACCTCTCTCTCCAGCCCCTGATTCAGTTTTTGATTGATTGGTTATTCAAAATATTTCTTTGGTATATTATACTGGAAAACATTGTACACATTGGTTGTGGTTAACTTTTATGTGAATACCTAGAGGAATGCTAGAGGATATTTATCTAGTTTGTCTGTTGGTAACTAAATGATCCTGGGAATATATCTCTTGGTGAATACATTTGATATATTAATATTTAGTAGCATATTTTAATCAGGCTATGTTTATATTTTCAATGGCCTGCCACTATTACTGTGATCATTTCTATATCTAGTGCGAAATTTTTATCCTCATCTATCAGAATATCTATGTTGGTGTTTCAATGAATCAGTGTATATAAACTGTGCTATGTGCATTATTTCAGGTACTTTTCCAAATGGTGACCCTGTGCCCGTTCCTGCTGGAACAGTCTACTATCCAGTGGTTTCAGATCCATATGCACCTTCACCTTTGTCGGGTTTTGATTCCTGCATTCCAGTTCTGCCAGATTATCCCTATGTTCCTCCCTGGCATCCAATTCGTACACCATATGGTGTTTCTTCTCCTGTTCATGGAGCTATGAATACTGGACCAGTTGCTTACGTTGCTTCTCCTCCCTCAGTTACTAATTACCTACCTCAAAATATGTGAAATAAAACAGCATAAACTTAATGCACTGCCTTTTTTATTTTTAAAGTATGTTATTTTGGTATTTAAGTGATTTAGATAGCTAGAGTATTTACAATGGTATCTTTAAGATTATTTTATATTTTGGTTTATATAGTACTTGAAAGGAATATTTGTATTCTAAAGAAAAAATAAGGATGGTTATACAACTAACCTTATGTTGAGAATTTTTTCATTGTATTCATTTCTTTTCTGTCAGCTAACTTGTCAGCCTTGTATTCATTGATGTTTACCAATTAAAAGGAAAAAGGGAATTCTTTGGTTCAAGTAAATACACTATATTAAAAATTGGAATGATTTTCACTTCTTTACATTAAGTAATACAACAAAACCAAGAGCCTTTGTTCCTGAGTATCTTAATATTACATGAGAGAACTTGTCAAATTTCATTAAAATTTGTCTGAGCTGAGTTTTGTTCTAAAATATTTGGTTTTGAAGGCATATAAGTGCTCTACTTTAAATTTATCTATATTTTTGTTTAATATTGGATTTCTATATTTTATTGCACAATATTGAATCATTTAGTTGGCACAGTTATCATTAAATAAAAATAGCATTTAAAATTGTTAATATGAGTAAGATTTTCTTTTTTACTTTTTTATGGCAACAGAGATAACCAGGCTGGTTATTCCAGTATGTTGCACTTCTGATACTCTATTTGCAAACGAATGTGAATTGATAGCATAAACTGTCAGCTTATAAACTGTTTAATCTTTACTCTTAAACTTTAAACTGTTTTGTCATCTCCTTTATTTTTTGTTTTTGGGTCATACCTGGCAGCGCTCAGAGGTTATTCCTGGCTCTGTGCTCAGAAATCACTCCTGGCAGGCATGGGGTACCATATGGGATGCCGGGATTCAAACCACTCTGTCCTGGATTGGCTGTATGCAAGTCAAGCTCCCTACTACTGTGCTCTCTCTCAGGCCCATTTCTTTAAAGTTCATTCATGCTTGTGATTCATTCTGTCCTGCCCCATCTTTAGCTTTACCCCAGGCCAAAACGAGCCTTTACCTCTTGGTTATTGGTGTTTGAAAAGTTGAAAGAACTAATGTATAATTCATTGAAAATAAGATATCCCATCTTCAATACAGTGTCCTAAAGATGATTAATTGATGCACACAAGTCAATGAGTTCATTATGTATTCTACTTCATACTGCAACCTGTTTAGGTTTTATTTTACAGTTTTTCATTTACATCCTACTATAGTTGGAGTCTGGAAACTTTAATAATAAAGATAGGCAAATATACACATGTTTATAGTAACCAAACTCTGGTTGCTCGTGTAAAATATAAGAAACTCCACTCCAGTTTTTTATATATGCTAAAATTTTTGAAATACACTTAACTTACAGCAAATAATTATCCTAAGTGGTATAGCTCTTTGAGGGAAAATGCTATATGATTTCAATCTATAGTTTTCTGGATTCAAAACAAATTTAGTCTATTTTTCTTGAAACCTTGTTAATCATTCACTAAATGTGGGCTTGGAAATGGTGTAGTTTTGAAATAAGCATGTTTGCCTTAAGTTTCCAGTTCATTTGTTTCTATTTTCAATTTGTGGCTAGGTTGCTGCCTTTCTTTGAGTTCCATTATTAAACAATGGTGTATACTAGATTGATCTCATTGTTACTATAGACTGTTGGAATCAACATCATTTGTTTCCTATTTCAATCCTCCTAGAACACTCCATTTGTTAATGTATTACTATTTTGTCGAGAAATCATTCAGTAGTATACCTCTTCTCTTATTCAAGAAGTTGGTAATGGAAGGGAGAACAAAACCTGCCCTGTTGATTTTTGTAGGCATTTTCCAGATTAAAATGTTTCTAGTAATATTAAAAAACACTTTTAAGACTTAGCATGTTTTTAAAAAATAACATCAATCAGCTATTAGTATAAGCATAGTGGTATACTTTTTACATGTTATATAATTTTTCTTGATATAACAGAAGATATCACAGCAGATATTTCTGTGTCGTCAACCAAATATTGTCATCTTAGAATTGAGAGGAGAGAAAATAAGTTCTAGAAGCCATACTTAAATCTTCTTTTGAAATAAATCTGGTTATTTCAAAGGCATATCATTTCCACAGTGAGAGAAAACAAATAGATTTTATGCTGCATTTATTTTGAAAATTTAGGGTGTTTTTCTACCTTAATAAAAATACATGAAATATAGAATATGAAGCCAAAGAGGATAATATTGAGATTAAATCGCTTGCTGTGCATACAGCTGACCCCAGCACAGTCCCTGACACTATATAAGGTCTCCAAATTCTGCCAAGAGTGATCCCTAAGTTCAGAGCCAAGAGTAGATAATGATCAACCTCCTCTCCCATCTGAAAAGAAAACGTTGAATCTGATTACGATTGAAATTCAAAACTTGTGAATTTAAAACATTTTTCACTTTAAAGTTTATACTCATGGCATAACCTTAATTAACTTTGGAAATAAAATATAAATTTATGTGAATACCAGAATTCAGAACTTTAGAGAGAAATCACCATGAATTAACTGTTCATGGAGGGAAGGTGATACATGAACTTAATCTGGACATCTCAAACTTGAGGCAAATTTAGTTCATTTTACACAAAACCTCTTTGAAGCTTTTTGCTTATATTTATGCTAATTAAGACTTCGGGAGAAGTAGTAAAGCAACTTAGAGCATTTCTAACAACCTCAATTGTCAACAGCAGGTGCAAGGATGTGTGGGAAGAAGTGTAACTTCAAGAAAGGAAGAAGCTGAATTTGATTAACTACCTCTGGTGTATCTAAAACTGTGGTATTGATAAACCTGGGCATTGCTTCAAAATTATCTGGGTGATAGGGTTGTGTGTAAAAACCGTTCACGTTAATTATTGAAGGTTGGCTACCTCAGGCTATTAAAAACTACTTAGTAACTGATCATTTGGAAAGGAAATGTAAGTTTCTGAATTTGGAAGAGTTTGGGTCTTTAAATTTTTTACCTTGAATGAAAGAATTATAGACTTGAGATGTTTGGTCTAGAGGTACCTTGCTAATTAATTCAAAAGGACAAACACACACCATTATTCATTGGTATGTTTAGTACAGTAGCTAACATAAGGCATCTAGATGTTTAAGGACAAATCCTTGAAGATAGAAGATGTATCTATAAACAGTGGGTGAAGATATTTATACACTGCAGCTGCAAGGAATGATGAAATGCATTTTGCTGCAAGCTAGATGGAATTGAAAGGTACAATGTTAGGTGAAGTAAGCCAGAAGAAAGACAAACACAGGGTGATTTCACTTATCTCTAGTATATAGAATAACTGGATGAAGAAGTGTAGTAAATCATTAACCCCAGATCATAGAAGAAGGAATGAAATCAAGGCAGGAAGTGAAGAAGAGAAAAGTAATGGGGGGCAACAGAGGTCAGGGCTTATTATATTGGAGAGCGGGATGAGATGTGGTAGAGTACTACAGCTATAAAACCAAAACATAGACTCAACATTAAAAATGAGATGTAAGCTGTGACCATAGAATTTTGTGGTGTCAGGGGTGGGGAATGATGTAGTATGGGAGCATTGGTAATGCAATTTGAAATTGCAGATGGGATTGTTTTTGGAATACTATATGCCTAGAACTTAACTACAACTTTGTAAGTAATGATTCTTTAAATGAAAAACCTTAAATGCAGCTGGAAAAGATTAGGCTAGTCTTATAGTATAGGAGATTGATGCATAAAATTACATTATTCTCAAGAATATTCACTAGTTATGTATACAAGTATATTGAACCACGTTTTAAATGGTTGAATGAGAGAACTATCTCAGTTTTATTGGTTTGCTAATCTTATTCCTATCACCACCATTTTGGGGGGACTCACATTGCTCAGGTTACTTTTGGGTCTGCAATCAGGTATCACTACTGGCAGGCTTGGGGAACATATGGTATGCCATGGATTGAACCCAGGTAAGCAGTTTGGGAGGCATGCACCCTACCCGCTGTTTTATCTCTCCAGACCCTCGCCACCACTTTTAAATTCCCTTTATTCCCTATGACTGGCGCAGGGCACATGGAAATCAGAGTTTACCTTTTAACAGTTACTTGGTTTTGTGGTTGATTTCACCACCACTGCCACACTTCCCTCCCAGACACACTGGCTCTTGTCAATACTATATCTCTTTTGAAACTATCAGAGATGGAAATAATTCAATAATATTGCTATGGTTAAATTGAAATGATTTTTATCTCTTCAAACTGGTGAGTGCTTTAATGTGTTAAATTTTTATTTTAGAGAAACATTACTAGTTAATAGTACTTTATTGTATGTATATTTTATATATACACTTAATACATTAAGTATGTATGCATATCCTTTAATCACTTAGCAAATCTCCTGAAGACCTTAAATATTTTTCCAAATTGTATAATCTAGAGAAAAAGTCTGTTATTGGCGTTCTGTAATGTTACAAGTTTAAAGAACTATTTTGCTACCATGTTAACCAGAGCAAAGTGACAATTTTTTGGTTTTGGTGCCATGCTCTGGTGGTGCATGGACTACTCCATTCTCTGTTCTTCGGAGAGACTATGTTGTATTGGGGATCAAACCCAGGCCTCCCACATGCAAGGATGCACTTCATTTTTGAGCTATTTTAACAGGCTTCACTGTCATCATTTTTTAGACTTAGTTTTAGCCATGTAAGATAAATCTTAGAGATCTCCCATCACAGCATTGTGGCTATAGATAACAACTGAAATGTAAACTTTAAAATGCTGTTGTATTGGGGCCTGAGCAATAGCGCAGCAGGTAGAGCAACTCAGTCAACCCTTGTTTCAACCTTTGGCATCTCATTTAGTCCCCCACACACCACCAGGAATGATTCCTGAACCCAGCCAGGAGTAAACCCTGAGCACTGCTGGGTGTGACTGAGAAACCAAAACACAAAAAAGCTGCTATGAGGCATAGCTCTTAAGTGTATACACCATAACAAAATAAATTAGTTTTACCACCTGTATAATCTTACCAAAAAACAAATTTTGGTTCAGTTTTCTTCAGTAGTTGATTTTCTTTGATACTTTTGGCTCTATCACCCAAGAAGTTTTCCTTCTTGTTTGAATCATAGTATAGATTTAATTTTTAACCTACTTTTTTCTGTGCTCACTGGTCTTAACAATTTGTTATCAAAACATTTTCAAAACAGAAAACTTGAATTAATTACATGATAAATGTTTTATATTTACCAGCTAGGCACTGCAAATTACATTTTTACTTATACTTGCTTTACTGACAATGCATTAACTGGAAAATTGCAGGCTTCTAATAGGCTTTGTCTTTAACCTTCAACATGCATATTAGAGTTCAGAATATGTTACACTTTTAATTCCTTTTGAGGTGATGTTTGTGTGTAGTAATACACGGGTATGTTTTTGATATGATGAATTTTAAATTTTGTGAATCTGAAGTTCTCATTAAAATTTTTATCACCTCCAGAAAATTTCCTCATGATCCTTCACAGTCACCCCCACTTTCACTCCCTATGCCTGGATTCTGATTTTCTTCCATTAGTTTGTTTAGAAAACTGTATAAAAGAACAGACATTTCCTCAAAGAAATATAGATGGCCAAACAGCTCATGAAAAAACAGCACATCACTAATCATCAGGGAGGTGCAAATCAAAACAATAATGATATATAATCTCACCCCACAGAGACTGGCACACATCACAAAGAATAAGAACAACCACTGCTGGCGTGGATGTAGGGAGAAAAGGACTCATTCACTGATGGTGGGAATATTATCTAGTCCAGACTTTTTGGAATATAAAATGATATTCCTTAAAAAACTGGACATTGAGCCCCCATATGATTCAGCAATAACCAGTCCTAGCAATATACCTTAGGATCACAAAGACAATACAATAGTGCTCTCTGCACTCTTCTAAGTTCATAGCAGCGCTATTTACAATAGCCAGAATCTAGAAACAACCCAGATGCCCAACTTCAGATGAGTGTCTAAAGAAACTGCTACCTCTATACAATGGAATACTATGCAGCTGTTAGAAAAAATGAAGTCATGAAATTTTCTTATAAGTGGATGGACTTGAGTGAAATAAGTCAGTGGGAGAGAGAGAGACTCAGAATATTCTCATTCAACTGTATAAAATCAAGAAGAATAAAAGACAGCATAGCAATAATACTCAGAGACAATACAGATGAGAACTGGAAGGACCAGCCCATAATAACTAGTATATCACAAAGATTAGTAAGTGCAGTTAGAGCAACAACACTCTAACAGCTACCATGACAACAATGGAGAAATATAATGCCTGTCTCAAAGACAGGGGATAGGGGGAAAAGGGAAATTGGAGGACAAAGGTGGTGGTACTGTTGCACTGGTGAAGGGGGGATGCATTTTATGGCTGAAACCAAATTACGAACATGTTTGTAACTATGGTGTTTAAATTATTTTTAAAAAACTGAAAGCCAGTTTTCTCCATTATCTGAAACTATAGCACATTACTGAAACCTTTTATAATCCTGCATGATGTAGAAAGAGGCCAAAACAGTGTTGAACATTCTCAGACCCAAAAATAGCCCACTAAATCATGCAAAAGAACAAAATCCAAGCTAATACATTTTTAATAAAAGCAGGAATGATGTGAAAAATGCATTGCCTGTGAAATAAATTAGTCTCTCATAAAGATGTTTAGAGGTGCCCTATGCAACTCAGAGTACACTGCTTCTACAACTTCCTTAACTATGCTGAATACGAAATTCACTTTTTTGTAAATCAGACATTCTCTTTATTTGTCTTCCACTCGGTAAGAGATACTAATATAGGCCTTTTGTTAAAAATAAGTTTAACTGATGAGAACTTTAAAAAAGTGATGGGTATCTGTGTGTGCTTTGTGTAAGACTTTTTTCAGCCTAATGTAACGAGGGTTATTTTATATGTTTTAGTTCTTTTTCATGATTTTATGATAAACTCTTGGATTACACAGACTCCTATGACTACTGGTCAGACATCAGTGGTGTCTGTCTCTGTAAGGGCTGAGAAATCAGGATGAACCTTGTAACTGTCTTTTAGAGCCAGTTGTCCGCCAGGTATATAAGCCCTGATCCCAAATGTTGGGCCTGAATTCTTCTCCAGGCTGCTTCGTTGGATGGTTGTTGCCAGGTTACTGGAAAAACTATGGGTTGGACTCACTATTTCTATTGTCCTGTATCTTACTGACCCCTTGCCTTGGTCCCAACATTATCTTTACTCCTGACCTAGGTGATGACTCTATGGCTCCTTACCTCCTGGCCTTGCCTGTTCTATTAAACCCAGTCTCTAAAAACCATTTTCTTATCGAGGTCGTGCCTTTGGCCCTCACAGTTGGCACCCAAATAGAGGAGTGATGATATTTGGCTTGTACAAGTAGTGAGCCTGTGGATCAAGGCTTTGGTCCTTTCATGGATCAATGCTCTGATCCCGTTATAAATCAAATCCGTATTTGTTTTTTGATTGTTAAATGAAAATATACAGTATCAAGGATATATTACTTTACACATTAATAGTGATAATCTTCTGTGGAATATCTACAATTCATGCTTAGAAGAAACAACAAAACACTTATCGATTTACTTAGAAACATTACCTCCTCTGCCCCTCTCAGACCCACCCCATGGGTAAGGGAGATTAGGCCAAACCTGAAATCAAATGCACCACAGCCTAGCCTGTGCTTATGCCTCGAACAAATAATCAATTAAATTTAACTGAGAGTGTTACATAGAATTCATTGAGCCAGTACTAACACAAGGGAGTAGTTTATCTAGCTGAAATGAAGGCCCAATCTCAAACCAAACCTAAGGCGGACAATATATTGAACACTACGGGGGGCAGCCCAGAAGACCTGCATCTTCCAGGCATGACACAAATTCTAGCATTTTGAGCCCTATTTAGGCCTCAGGAACTGCCATCATACCAAGGACTAAAGATCAATTCTCTGGACAACTTTAAAAAAGCCTGTGCTGCCTACAGATCCACTTCTCCATACTGTACTACATATCTAACTGGTTGGCTTAAGAATGCATTTTGGATCCCACAAGGTTTCCAGACCATAGCTAAATTATACCTGAGCCCCTCACAATATCTATACTGGAAAATGGAATATAGTGATGAGGCCAAGGTCAAACTTCACATCCTAGGCCAATCTGATAGACTTTTCACTGTCCTATATGCTACTAGGAGATGGTGATTTCAAATATGCACTAGAAGAAGGCGAATTCTAGAAGGCCAGGAAGCAGACTTCCCTGCTTCATAGTATTTTAACTAATGTATGAGTTAGCATTGGGCGCTTGGGGAAAAATTAATGTAGACCTGTGATTCAAAGGCAGCTTCATCAAAAATTTCCAGGGGGTTACAGAGCCTTTTGTCCAATTTATTGGCAAACTATCTGATGTGGTCCAGAGACAGTAAAAGGGAAGAAAACCCAGGAAGATCTAATAAGGCAGTTGGCCTTCAAACACACAAATAAGTGCTGTCAGCCAATTTTATGGCAAACAGAGGATGTGATGGGCTACATGAAGGTTTTTCAGAAAGTAGGTTCCATCTCCCACCAGGCACATTTAAACGCCCTTGAGACTACTCAGTCCAGAGGCAGCTAGAGGACTAGGTTATACAGCACAGATTATAGAGCCCTGCCCAACTGTGATTTTTGAGGCTACCACATGGACTCTGCCCAAAATGTGGCAGGAAAAAATCACTAGGCAAGATATTGTACCTCCATAGGGGTGTGTAGAAATGTAAAAAGAGGACAGCTCTAGACCTGCCAAACCTGGGGTAAATGCTACAATTGCAGGAAGTTTGGCCAATATTTTAAAGAATGCAGGACCCTCCCTGGCCTCACCCTCTAGAGACCAACACCAGGACTATGCTGATGATGCAACAGAGATCATTGGGCAAGAGATGTCCCAACAACCAGAAAGTTTTGGGAATTTAGGTAGAGGACCAACCCCAACACCCTCTAGAGACCAACACCAGGACTATGCTGATGATGCAACAGAGATCATTGGGCAAGAGATGTCCCAACAACCAGAAAGTTTTGGGAATTTAGGTAGAGGACCAACCCCAAACTTCACAAAATCTAGGTCATGAGACCTACAATTAATAAGTTTGTTGCAACCCACCACCGCAGGAAGTGCTGTTGCAGAGATACTGTGTCCAGATAACATCACTAAAAAGCCAGCGCAATGCCCATTGAAATTAATATCAAGAATAAAATTACCAATACCACCAGGAACTTTAGGCCTGCTATTCAGAAGAAGCAGCTTAGCCATCAAAGGCATTGACTTTCATGTAGGAAAAGTAGATCAGGACTACAGGGGAGACCTAATAACAATTCAAATTACATGGACATTAAAAAAGAGATTTCCATGCACAGCTCTTGTTTCTTCTATTTGTCATGCCTAGCTACTCTGATGACCCAAGGATTAAAGGTTTTGGCAGTACTAACCCCCTAGCAGCTTCTGCGAATCACCTTCTGGGATTTACCTGTGTAAATTAATTAGTTAATTAATTGTGTGATTAATTGTGTGAATTAATTGTCTCATTAACATTGTTAGAGATAAGTGGTAACAAATTTAAAGGTGTCAATGTCTCCATTTTCTCTTCTGGATACTGTCATAATTGGACCCTCAGGAGATACCTTATTGCTTGCAAGGAATAGGTAATATGCCTTCTTTATCTGAAAGAGTGCTAGCTGACTGAAGGGAATATAGCCACATTTCAGCCTTATGTAGCTTCCTTGCCCCTGAATTTATGGGGTCAGGATCTACACGACCAGTGGTGTGCTGAGTTCACGATTCCTCCTTCTGCCATTACTCTAGCCCATAATTAAGAGGACACACATTTTTTAATCTGGGTCACTGCAGCACAGGGCCTAGCAGCATTTCACATTCACTGGACATCTAACCATCCTGTGTGGACAGTACAGTGTGGCCACTTAACGAAGTAACACTAAGGGCACTTATAACTTTAGCAGAGGAATAATTTAAATTGGGGGCATATTGAGACTTCATTTTCAGAATGGAATTCTATCTTTGTATTGCCAAAAATCAGGCAAATGGTGGCTATTGGTGACTTGCAAAATGTAAATGCTGCTGGGGCTGAAGAGACAGCATGGAGGTAAGGAGTTTGCCTTTCATTGCAGAAGGTCATTGGTTTGAATCCCGGCATCCCATATGGTCAGGATCGCCAGGAGCGATTTCTGAGTGTAGAGCCAGGAGTAGCCCCTGAGCGCTGCTGGGTGTGACCAAAAACCAAAAAAAAATGTAAATGCTGCTATGGTTTCAAAGAGAACCCTCCAACTTGGCCTTTGTTCTCTTGCAACAATCCCTAAAGATTGGCCACTGGTCTTAATAGATATTAAAGACAGTTTTTTAAAATAGTCCTATTAAACCAGATGACCGCAAACACTGCATTCTCCATTAATTCATTCTCTAATTATAAGGCACATGTTTTGGTGGACTGTTTTACTCCAGGGAATGACCAACTCACTATATATCAATATTTTGTTGGTATATTCTACCTCCTTCATGTGCTAGATTTCCTCATGCTTATGTTATCCACTACATGCATTATATGCATTACATGCATATTTTGATATAGCATTTTCTAATGAGAGGGAGCTTCAAATTCTATGGGATTAATGACACATTTTCCAGCAGCTGTATTACAAATTGCAACAGAAAAAAATTCAGATGCTGCCCTCATATAAATATTTAGTTTGTGTTTTCAAGTGCAGTATTGTACATACTCAGGAATTTTCTGTCTAACAGAAAGACCTCTCTTCCTATTAATAATTCAGAACTTCACAATGTGCTCCTCTCTAGAAGGAGACTCTGCCCTGAATAGCCCAAGAAAATTAACTCCAGAGGCTCAGAAAGAATTGAAGTATTTTTCTGGACCACATCAAGAAGTTGTATCTTTCTTAGTTTAACCCCGAAGAAAAGGTATGGTTGTTCCTCTTTGCAACACTACAATCACTAACTGTTATAATTGTTCAATTATTGAGTCCATTATAATGGAATTATTTACCTAATAAGCAACCTCACACTACTGTATCATATTTGGAATTAATAGCTGCTCTAATAATTAAAAGGAGACTGGACTGTGAGCACATGCTTTATACCATTGTGCTACCCGTCCCTAAAAAGGAAATTTAACTCTCAGTGAATTCAAGATTATTTCTTGGTGAAGTTCTTCAAAGAGCTTCAGCTGATTGATTACTCAGAATTTTCCTCACACTATCCAGCTGAAAAGACATGGGGCATTTTTTAAAAATAATTTTTATTTTGACTCAAGTGGATTACAAATCTTTCACAGTAATATTTGAGGTACATAGTGACATTGAATCAGAGGCATTCCAACCACCAATGCTGTCCTCCCTCCACCCCTGTTCCCAGCATGCATCCCATATCCCCCTCCTTTGCCCCCCGGGCTACTAGTATAAGTGGTTCCCTCTGTGTCTAGCTTGTTGTAGATTGGGTATTGATTCTGTTGTCATTGGCTTTGGATTTGATGTTTAAGTCTGATCATTTTTTATTTTTACTCAATGTTCATATGACTTTTTGGTCTTGGTACCTTCCATTATTTCCCTCTCAATTTATGAGGCAGAACAAGATGGTTCAAGTTATGTGGTTCTGATTGAAGGGAAAAAAGGGGAGGTCTAAAATCAAACAAGCAAAAAACAGGAGTCCTTATAGAGGCTATAAATATCAATTTAAGAGAAGAAAGGGAAAAGGGAAGAAAAACATAACAATACAGAAAAAATTAAAACAAAAAACCCAAAAAGCACCACAGCAATAAAGACAACAACCAAACAATAACCACTGTCCCTAAATAAAGACAAAACAAAGCAAAACACACACACACAAAAACAAACAATAATAACAAAAATTAATTTGTGCTTGTCTTTTTTTTTCATAGGCACAGTAAATATTGGGGAGATTAGAAAGGGAATTCTTATGGCCTAAGAGATACAGGGTTTCTCTGTCCTTGAAGTATATTGTCATGGGAATAACTACTGGCTCTGTACATGCTCTTTTACTCTCCCCTAGATCCTTTTGTAGTGTCTGGAAACTTTCCACTCAGTCATGGATGATAAAATAAGGCCTCTGAAACTAGAGATCTTGGTATTTGCACAGGTAAGACATGGGAATTTTTAGAAGAACTCCCATTATAATATCTTCCATCATTCGTCTTCCTTCTATTATAAATGTCCTGTTTTTTTATATTGATGGCTCATCCTCAGAGAAAGGTGGGATCGTTGGTCCATCTGGAACCAATTATAACTGCACAGCAAATGTAACTTGTCACCTTGATTTATTTACTCTCCCACATGTCAGGGCCAAGCAATATAGTAAGTGACTCTGCCTACATAGGTGGCCTTTTTCCTGGAATTGTCACTTCTTCCATAAATGTTCATAACCTTATGGTTCAAAATTTACTTTAATAACTGCAAGATGTGTTACAAAAGCACTTGAGCATATTTTCATCACCCATATAAAATCTCATTTCGATTCCTCCAGTCCAGTGGCTTTAGGTTATGAATCAGTTGTTCACTTAACAAAGCCAATATTTGTATCATCTGTAGAAGAGCACAATGCTGTGTACATAATGCCCATCACCCTCATGTACAATATCGCATCCCACTAAGACAAATCAGACAAAGTGTATGTAGTTGTTCTGTTTGCATTCCTCTGAATTATAAATGTCATATGGCAGGAGCTACCTTCAAGGTTTGAAGACAAATTGTTGATGAAATGGCTGTTGGACTTGGACATGCCCCTTGGATATTCCCACATTAGTGATCCATGGAACTGGTCACGTATCTTTGACATGACCCCATCACATTGGGTATAAAAAGAAAAACATAAACTGTTGGGGGGCAAGGTAATGACCAGAGCACCAGTTGGTTTGCAGGAGGCTAGAAATAAAGCACTGGTGAGATGCTTCCTGCTTTATATCCACCCTTCCTTTTCTATCTCTGGCCATTGAGTTTTTGTTTCTCTCTGAAACTTCCAGGCAGCAGCAGACCTCAGATTTCAGGAGGGAATAAAAAAGGATACTTGTTTTGTGCTTTTCTTTCTATGACCTCTCTCAGTCAGGGGACAGTAGCTACAAATTGCTGGCCCCACCCAGCAGCGTCTTCATAGGCCCCTGAAGCTTTGCAGCACCAGCCCTTATATATATAAGCCCATATATATATATCCTTATAGCCCTTGTAGCCTTGAAGCTCTGCAGATAACTGAGACAAATGAATTATAGCAAATAGATGTCACTCATGTTAATTTCTTCTCAAACTATATTCTCGTGTAGTTATTGATAACTATTCTCATTTCATATGGGATGTCCTATGATTTCAGAAAGAGAAAACACCATTTATTTCTTTTTATTACAAAGCTTTTCTGTTGTGTGACTTTATAATACCATCAAAGGGCAATGGAACATCATCCTGCACAAACAAACTTTTCAGACTTTTCGTAATGAATGGCAAATCAAGCATATTACTAGTATACCCTATAATCTTCAAGGACAAGCCATTATTGAACATGCTCAGAGGATTCCAAAAATTCAATTACTGAAAACAAAAAGAGATGCCTCCACTTGATTTCCTATTCTTACCATTGTTTTCTTTAAATTTTCTAAAGTTGTCACCAAGAGAATCCCATACAGCTGCTAAAAAATACTTCTAGGAATATCTACAAGCTCAAAAAACAATTCACTTATCTGGGTGAAAATTGACAAACTCAATAGGAGGTAACCCTATCATCAGAGGGAAAGACTTTCTACAGAGGACAATCAAACAAAGAGACTATGGGTTCAGTTATGCCTTATCAGGAGTCATCATCTCTGAAACTCAGAAAGGCTTTTAGCTTTTCATCACTTTAAGAAATGATGTGAAAGTCTCTCATTTTCAAGCAGTTTAACTGCACTTACACTTTTGTATAGGAATCAAAACGTCGTCATTTAAATTTTTGAACAAGCAAGAACCCAGTTTTTCATTGTTCCCTATCCACTGGTAGGTAGATATCAAGAAGTGAAACTCTGACGACCCCAAAATGCCTCGTGTCAGCAGAAAGTAGCTAGACAATATCACCATCCCAGTTCCTAAAGATTATAGCTTTCACTTCAAGATAATTATAAATTTAGGTTATTTTTATATAAGTTTCAATAACCCCCTGCACTTTGTTCCAGTAGTATTTTGATGTTTCATTTTTTCTCTTTTAAGCTATTTTAACTGCATTCAACATGCAGGTAAAATGTATCTAGATACATGGTAAGTTCAATATGTTTCTTAGGTTACTCCTGAACCAGGTTATACGGTATATTTTCTATTTGCCAAACCTCCCTAGATTAAAAGAATTCCTGCTTATATCCAGCATATTTCAGTCAACTTTAACGTATTCAGCTAGGATCCTGGATCTACAACAAAACCAAAGCCTTCCTGACCGCCTTGTATCATCTGCTGAAGCCCTTCGGATCCGACCTACCTGAAACTTGATCAGCAATGAAGAACAATACAGGCATGCTAATCCTGCTCATGTAATAATTTTTTCCAATGTACAGAAAAGGGGAAGATCTTGGATTACACAGACTCCACTGACTACTGGTCTAACCCTTTAAGGGCTGAGAAATCGGTTAGCAGGGGCCTTGTCATTTTTGTTTAAGGGCAATTGCCTGCTGGGTATATAAGCTCCAGTGTGGGGGATGGCTGCTACTTCTGGACCACTTCAGTGAATGTTTGCTCCCAAACTACTGGAAAACTGTTGGTTGGCTATTTTAGTTGCCCTGTTGCTTCTGCTTTTCCCCTTCCTCTGTTCCTCTTTCTGTCCCCTCATGTTGGTCCCAAATTTAGCTCTGTCTCCCTCTCCAGGCCTAGGCTATAAGTCTTTTAGCCTCCCAGCCTTGCCTATTGCCTTTTTAAATCCCACCCCCCAAAAAAACCCTTTTTCTTATTAGGGTCATGCCTTTGGTCCCTGACAATATATCACTATCCATTTTCTTGAACATTTTTATTAAAATATTTCTGTGAACATTTATTTTCATATATCTTAGAGTATAATTAATTTGTAATGTGTTACTAGATGTTTACCTTTGTAAGGAACTGCAAGGCATTTTCCCAATGTGATTGTATATCTTTTTACACTCCTCTAAGCAATGTATGAATGAGAATTCCAGTTTTTACCCCATCAATCTCTGATGGAAGCAATCATTATTTTGTGTGGATGTATAGTACATAATACCTTATTGCATTTTGGGGGAGGTTGACACACCCGGTAGTGCTCTGGGGTTACACTTGGCTCTAGGCTCAGAAATTATTCTTGGCAGACTTGGGAGACCATATGGCATGGTGGGGATCAAACCCCAGTGGGTCATTTTCAAATCAAGGATCCTGCCCGCTGTGCTATCACTCCAGTCTCCATGGTTGTGGGTTTTTTGTTTTTGTTTTTGTTTTTGGACCACACCTGGTAGGGCTCTGAGGTTACTCCTGGCTCTGTGCTCAGAAATCACTCCTGGCAGGCATGGGGGACCAGATAGGATGCAGGGATTTGAACCACGTTGGTCCTGGGTTTGCTTGCAAGGGAAACGCCCTACTGCTGTGCTATCTCCCCTCACCGTTATGGTTTTAATTTGCATTTCCCAACTTGTGTTGGAGCTCTTTTCTTATGCTTAATCCATTTTTCTATCATGTATATTTTTGAAGTGTGTTTAGATCACTTGTGCTTTTATTTATTGAGTTGTAGGCGTTTTTTGCATGTGCTGGTTCCAGAAGTGTTTTTAAACAGCTTTTATTATATTTTTTTGTTTTTCTAACTGTCAATGGTGCATGGCAAGTCATAATGAAAATAGCATAGTGCAAAACCAGGAGATGCAATGAGTGTGACCAAAAATAAAGTTATTCTGATATGATCACCACTGATCTGGTGCCCAACTGTTAATGATAACTAGTAAGATAAAATAAAATAAAATTCCAGGAATCGGAATTAGGGGAAAATGAATTGCTGAAAATTCTATTGCTATAGAAAAACTTAAAATATCAATGTACTTGAGAGAATAATGCCTAAATATACTCAAATTAAACTATTTCAATAAAGACTAGTCTCAATTCATGATATGCACCTTTTCACTGATCTACTGATTCAAAGTTCTGTACATTATGTAGCACACTATGAGACTCAATATAATAAGACATTTCCAGAATAAGGTCTAGAAGGTTGTATCAGTATGGCAGGAATAACTTTAGAGATCAGTTGGTCTGAGGGGTCCTTGCTGATTATCAATTTTTAAATAATAGGCATAGATTTGCTTAATGGAAAATAGAAAAGATTTTGTTCATCTTCAGTTCATCTTCTCAAAACAAATCTGGCTGTGAAAATTTCCTTAAGCATATCTGCGGGTCAAATTTATAGTAAAAAATTCCACTGTGAGGCTCTGAATGATTACATTGAGAAAGGAAGGAATAAAACACCTTAAATCCAAGCCACTATCCATTTCAGGGGAGAAAGTAAAGGCTTTATTTTTGCTTATAGAAGCTAAAAATACACAAAATCATTTTATGTTACAAGATTCTTTTTAACACATTTAGGGTTGACACTAAATTGCACTTACAGAAAAAATCTAAATAAAAATAATAGTTTCTCTGTGGAGTTTTAACTTTTAAAATAGTAATCTGCAAAGACAAAATGTCAGTTACACAAACACATTTGGAAATTTCCCATTTGAGATTTAACTTAGATAAAATTTTTACCTTAAGTTTGATACAAACATTTCCTTAAGGTGATCTGTAATTAGGGCTACCAATGAGATAATACAGTGAATTAAACACTGCCTGTATTGCTAGATTTCTTTATTCTCTAGCTACCAAATCCATTGTTTTGAAAAGGAAGAAAGTTCATCCTTAAGTTTTCAACCCATTTTTGAGAATTTTGAGGGAAAATCTCACAAAGAGCTTCAAATATTTTCATGAGTACTATTAGTGTTGTACATTCTTGTATTATAAGATGAGAACTTTTCACTTGAGATGGATATATTTATCCTTATCTAAACAGAAATGTTCTTGAGAAGGTCTGTGTTTTTATAGTTAAGAGAGCATATGGGTAATTTCAGGGGCCTGAGCAAAAGCACAGTGGGTAAGGCATTTGCCTTGCAGTTGGCCAACCCGCATTTGATCCTTGGCATCCCATATGGTCCCTGGAGTCTGCCAGGAGTTACTGAATGCAGAGCCAGGAACATTGCTGGATGTGGCCCCAAAACAATAAATAAATAAATTCAGCATTAAAAAATTAAGGTTAGGGGCCAAAACGATAGCACAATGGTAGGGTGCTTGCCTTGAACGCGACTGACCCAGGACAGACCTGGGTTCGATCCCCAGCATCCCATATGATCCCCGGAGCCAGGAGCCATTTCTGAACGCATAGCCAGGAGTAACCCCTGTGCATTACCTGGTGTGGCCCAGAAACAAAAATAAATTAAGGTTAATGTAGGAAGTTGGGTTGCCTTTATATTTAGAAAATTCCAGGCTGGTGTGTTAACCCTTTGGGCCTATTGTTTTATGAGTTTCCATCATAAACTTACACCTCATTTCTTTGGGTGTCATAGACTCTAGTCATCCCATTAGACACATGAGGATTTTAATTGCTTTCATATGCCCAAGCATACTAAATAAAGTACAGCGACCACTACCATATTAGACTTCATTAGGCTACATTGGTTTGCTCATTTAACCTGGTGTTTGATTTATCATGAAAGAAAGTTCCATAAGGCAATTATAGCAAATTAATAAAATTGTACTTTAAATATGTGTAAGTATTACATAGAAAATACTACTCAGATATGTGGTTTTCAAATTCAGCTACATACTGCCATCCCCGCACTAAAACCAACATCTGTTTCTAGAGCCTCTTCTCAATCTAAAATCCTTCATTTTTCTGTAAAAGCTGGATTGTTCCTTATTGCCCATTCTTCTTGCTAATCGTTTAACATTGACAGCTTCTGCTTTGCTGAGACTTATTTCTTCTGGGTCAAATAAAACTTGGTAAGCAAATTTCGAGTTTATTTAACCTTAGCTATTAGAACTCAATGTGGTATACTAACTTAAATTTTAAACACAAATGTTTCAATGAAGATGTGATACAGTTTATATGAATGGAGGTACCTATACACAAAATATTCCCCAGTAAAATTGGTGTAATTTTAAATGGATCTTCAAACAGTAGTGTTAAGTCACAACAAATCACAAATACTATTTCATCTTAATTATGCCACAGGTATATTGTAACATTACTTAAAATCTTTCTTTTTGTTTGGAAAGTAGAACGTATCTTGAGCACCCAAATTTTGGGAAGAATGGAGGACCACACCCTGCATTGTTCAGGAATTACTCCTGGCTCTGCAGTCAGGGATCATTCCCTGCAGAGTTCCAGAGGCAATATGTGGTGCCAGGGGCCAAATCTGGGTTGATTGTGTGCAGGGCAAATGCCTGGTCTGATTGTTGTTCCAGTCCCATTTATCCAACTTTTTTTTTTACTAAATATTGAGCTAAGTTTACACTTAATTTTCTAAACATTTCATCTTATAAGTTAATGGGTCTTTGCCACTGAGATGATCTGGAGATTTATTGTGCAGTAGCACTTGCCCGTGGTGGTTTGAATGATGATAGCACTTGATCTAATTGCTGGCCTGTTAAGTGCACTAATTTGAAAGGAAATATTCACTCTGCATACTTTCTTGGCATGCTAATGAAAATGTTAGGCCCATTTTATAATCTCATTTTGTAGGTTTATTCCAAATTTATAAGGATAAAATATGAAGCCAGTTACAAATTTAATCTTTCTTTCATACTAATCTCTTCCAATTTTACCTTCTCTTTTATGTAGCTTTAACATTCATTTTATTTCCTAGACAGAAATCGGTCAAATCAATTTTTCAAGTCGACTAACTGCCTGTTTATAAAAGTCAATGATATTGTACATTTTAAAAGTTAACCTTACTATGAGTTTGAGTTTGATATGGTAAACTTATGAATAGAGTAGTCACAAGGTTAGAATTTGATACAGTCCGACTTCAGCCCAAACATGACCTAACCTTTGGAAATGATTTCAGACTATTCATATCTACTTTCCAAATACTGCTAACTTTTATATTTTGTTGAGAGAGAACATGGTGATATTAATGTTTTAGCACAGTAAATATTTTAGTAAGGTAAATTGAGATTTTATCAACTAAATTTTTGGATAATTTGGTGATTTATCCTTATGTTTTGAAATATTAACATGTGTACATCTTTGATTTAAAAACTTTTTCGTCTATTTACTATTACCATATAAGTCACAACATCAAACACATCTCATAAGGCTTGAATTAAACCAGAGAACTGCCAAGAGATTTCTAGGGATGATGGAAATTGATGACAGTGAATAGGGGTCTATGTGTTTGACATTTTGGCAAATGCCTTAAAATGATTGAGTCCATATGGCTGTATGGTAGTACAGCAGGTAGTTGATTGCAACACACAGCAGACCCAGGTTTGATCTGTGGTACTCCGGGAGTAATACTTGAGTAATATTTGAATGCAAAGCCAGGAGTAACTCCTGACCAACACCAGGTGGGACCCCCAAAAAGATCAAGCTCAATTTATTATCTATGTTTAAATATTGTTGACCACATAATGCCAAAATTAATCATTGTGGGGGGTGTTGTGTCAGATAATTTGGACTTGTAAAATCATTTTAAATGTGGGGAAAGTAGATGGGCAATTATGTAATATAATAGGGCTTTAGGAAGTTTAAATTTAGTAGTCAAAAGTTCTGAGCTTTTCATTAATAAAGATATTGGTGGTGGAGGGTAGTAGACTCTGGTGAAAAGATTGGTGTTGGAACAATATATACCTGAAACTCAATCATAAATACACTTTGTAATTTAGTATATCACAGTAATTCAATAGGAAAAAGGAAAGGTAACCTGTGAGCTGAGAGACTAAGATACAAGTTGGATAAAATTTTATATTTATCTGTAGGAAAGCTACAGAACTTTCAAATAATAATAGTTTATGTAAGATAAAGCTAATTCTTGACAGAAGAACATTCCATTTAAGGATTATACATAATCCTTAATATATACAGGACTCAACTACCACCAACACCAATAGTATGTCTTTAAAAAGCAAAACACAGCTCAGGCCCAGTAAACTTATAAATAGAAACTACAAATTTACTCTAGAGTAATCAATTCTGAGCTTGAAAATGCTAGAACACTGATATGATGCTGCATCAGTTGAGCAATTTATTTCTTCTTAGCAAACATTCCGTTTTATTTAAAGTTAAGCTCTCAAATAACCACCTGCTACTTTCATTCACGAGCTACTGCAGGTTCTAGGTGGAAATTCTATTACAAATAGCATGTAAATAGTAATATTTCAAGTATTAAATAAAACTTAAAAATGTATACTTAATTCACCAAAGTTTGTAATAATATTTGTACAAGTAAGTTGTCTTCTATTGACTTAAATGTTTTTCTCCGTACCAGAAACCAGACAAATCTGAGAAATCTAATACTAATGATCATGCCATAGCAGATTCAAGCAATTCCTCCCCACATATCAGAATGCTCCTTTTTATTGAAAAATTACTCCTGTTCACACTTCCTTCAGAAGCCATCTTGTAATGGGATCAATGTGATAACACAGTGGGTAGGGCATTTGCTTTACAAGTGACTGACCCGGATTTGATCCTCAGCCTCCCAGATGGATCCTCGAACACCCCCAGAAATGACCCCTGAACACAGAGGCAGGAGTCATCCTTGAGTACCACCAGGTGTGCCCCCACAAAAAATATCTTGTAATTTCCAAAAGTCTTTAACAGAATAAAGGACCAAGGCCAGTGTCACCAAATGCTACCAAGTTTCATTGTGTGTATGTGTACGCATAGACAAGATCCTCACTTTTCCTAAAATCCTAAAAGCAATGTAAGTGGAAACCCACATCTGTTGAAAAGTGATGGAAAAGAGTATTCCTAAATATACTAGACATGAAATTTCTTTGTCAAATACCCATGGATTTAAGGCAAGGCTGCAGGATTTGGGTGGGTGGGAACTGACAAGTAGGTATGAAGAGCTTATTAAGATATTCTGAACAATTAAATCAACTTAGATTGTCTGTGTCTATACAAGCACTATTTATTAGCACATTTGTAAAAACCTGATTACCAAAATATGCTCAATTTTTCTTAAGTACTGTGAAAAAGAAAAAAATGCCTAACTTCAAGTACTTTTTACCTGATGCTTTAACAAACCAAGGTCTGGGACCATATAAAGTGTTAGACAAAGCACCACGTGTCACCCACAAAGCAATATAAATATCAAATGTTATATTTTCTGGCTATCGACTCATTTTCACTAAAATTCCTGATAAAATTCACAATGGAGGTCTGCACAATTGTAAGTAGGATATAGTATAAAGATTTTATTGAAAAAGTGTTATTTAATTTATTCTAAAGGTACAGACACTAGTGTTATTTGAAAATTTATAATCAAATTGGAGGCAGATGTCTTGTACTTGACTGAAAGCCTTAATTTATTAATACAGGAAAGAAAAATGGGAGGCAGAAATAATAGAAAATATTCCAACATTTCCATCTAAGTGAGAGAGACATAACTTGGACATGTGTGTCTTCCAAAATGATGAATCCATATTATTTACTCTTTTCATCTTTTTTAAAAACTGGAAATGGAAGAGGTATTTCAACAATGCCCATTTATTAGTATAATTCAGAGATTTTTACTTTTAAAAAATTGGCTCATTGTAGAGAATGATGTAGTTAAGAGAAAAGAGGTGTCTAAAAGCGAAGAAAATGACCTATGGAGGTGATCTATTGTTTAATATTTAGACACATGGTAAATGATTCTTTTGCCACTTTTAATCACATTTGACTTTTTACTTTATATTTAAGTATGACAGTCCAAAAGTTGTAGACTTCATGAAATTATAGGCATATGAAAAGGTGTTTGAGTGTCCATTCAACTTTACATTTATACTTGTATATAGGTAGACTTAATACTTGTCCTTTTCTATGATCTGAAATATTTAGAATACTGATTATGTTACAATTCTTTGGTCATTATCTTTCCATGGATCTCATTTTGGCTTGTGAAATAAAAGATTAGAATTAGGTAGGCGCTTTCAAAGGTCTTTTATAACAAAACAAAGTGTTTTTATAACACTTTATATTTATTAATCTAAACTGACAATCTGGGATAAAACATATATTTATGCATTTGGTTTTAAAAACCTTTCTTAATAATAGCTGATCCAAAGATTAGAGATGTGAATATAATTTTCTTTCTTCCTTCTTTTCATTGTGTCCATAAAATTGGTGACACCAATATAGAAATCGGGGTTATAGAGGTTTAACAACTGTCTTTGGTCCTGAATTTAGCTAATTAAATATTAAGCCCAAATCACAAGAAAATATGTAATCTTGAGATGATCTGCAAAAGAATGTACTGCCCACTACATACAATACTGATTTCTTTCAGTAATAGAAACTACCTTAACTTAACTAACTACCCTTACATTCCCCTTTGTTTTCTTTTAGATTGATACAGTAACTGTCAAAACAGTTATGCCTAGGTTATATGCATTTTTTTGGAGAAAGACATGGCTGATTTTGCTGAAATAGGGCCATGTATATATACATATATAAAACATGTATATATACACATATATATAAAACTCAGGTTGTTCTAATTATTCAAAACCCATCTAATAGTTGAGAAATTGCATCTATACTTTCTAAAACATAATTTCCTAGTGATGTTAACATTGTTCACAATATTCGCACTTAGAGACGTTGAATTCCAGTATATAACACTTCAGATATATTTAATGAATTATTTTTGACAATCTTCTGTCAATGGGATTTGATGAAGCTTTGTTCTTCATATCATTTTTCACTGAATTTGAACTTCATTCTTCAACCACAGCTCTGATTCTTTCCTCCCCATTCCCCATCGTTTGTCTGTACATGTGATATAATTGAACTGTATTACCAGTGGTCAATCTAATTCAAATAAAAGAAACCACTTCAAAGCTATGTTGGAGGCATGTTTCATTATTTGACATTTTCCCACTTCACTTATTTGTACCAGAAAACATATGCTCAATTTGGAAGAATTTCTATTGCTGCTGATGAATCAAGGGGACCCCTAGATTTTTGGGACTGGTCATTTAATCTCTTAGAACTGTTTCAGTTCTATGGTAGACTGTAAATTGGGAAAGTTCTGGACCAATTTTGGTCAAGACTATGCTTATTTAGCAGGTTATGACTCTGGTTATTGGGTCTGCTACAGTTACCAGATGCATTGTTGACTTCAAGTTTTTTAACCAACACCTGTGTATTTTGATGAGGTACTCAAAACTCTGGAAAAGAACTTGTTTGAATGTATAAATGCAACCCTCTTTCAAGATAGAATTTGAATGTTTATAATTTCACAAATTTACTAGTGTTATGTTATATACCTAAAATAAATTTACACATGCAATTTCACTGCCCCCAATGAATATTAAAACCGCAACATGAATCAGGTTAACCTAGACCTAATTTTTTGCTATTTTCATCATAAATCAGTTACTTAAAATGAAGATGGTCTTTTTTATATATTGATACTTCAATAAGATCTCATAATAAAAATATTTTCAAACCCAGGTTTAATTTTCAAAATGCTTTGATAGTCATGATAATTATAACTCAACAGTTAGATAGGACCCAATAAATATGCCAGCTAATTACTTTTACTTGCAAATGTATGAGATGTAGTGACTGTTTGCTAGAGTGCAATAGTTGTTTTCTTTTAAAAAAATGGTACACATTCTAAATACTAATCTCAATACTATCAAAGTTTAAAATTTTGCAAGTTAACTGAAATACACAAATACAGGAAAGTAAGTCACTAACTTATTAGTTATGACATATACTATGGGGTAAATATTCACCGGAATACATTAGGAAACTAACACATCTGTAAGAACCCAACAGCCCTCACAATAAGGAGAAATTGTACTGTGAAAAACAAAAACCAAAAAAGGCCAGATATGCCTAGAAACCACAAGCTGACAATTCTTTGGAGTCTGTGCAGTCTTTGATGCTGTTCATTGAACCAGATGGGCAGCGTGTAGCACTGAAGGGCAAAGACAGGCAGCTTAGTGTGCCTCCTTTGATAGTTGGTGGGAACAGCTGGACGCACCCCTCATCCCTGTGGGGAAATGGTGTGAGATCCTGAGGAAGGTCAGGAATCTGTGCGGCAGCAACAGTAGCAAAGTGGCACCTGGAGCTTCAAGGAAGCAAGGGTAAGAAAAGCAAAGCCAAAGGACTAAGCACCCGACTGTACCTCTGCTGAGAAGGGGGTCCCCTTCAGTTGGTTGTGAAATGGACTGAGTGTTTAGAGGTATAAAAAGGCAAATCATAACAAAAAGCAAGAATAAAAAAATGGAGCATGTGGCTATAAAAGACCGGGACGATCAGAGGAGTGCTATTCTCCCTGGGGAAGGGGTGAGAGGAGAAAGCGGGTGCAGTGAGGGGGGTCATATTCTGTGTCACCTCTGAGAGAAAGGACATTACAAAGATTCTGCCGAGTTCCAGAACCGGGGATTGAGAGGGCTGCAACTTAGAGGCGAGTTGTGACTTGTTCTTCTTGTCCGTCGCCCCATTTGTGCATGAGCAGGTCACAGGCCTCTCCCCAAGTTTCAAAGACATCCTCCGAGGAGTCTAAAAGTTTCGAATTTGAGGAGCAGATGCTGGAGATGCACTGAAGCGAGCTGGCACAGGCGAGGGGGCTCTCTCTGCTATGCGCCGGACCCCGAGCTTCGCCCAATTCTGCAGCACTGAGATTGAGCTCGCTCTGCGAACACGGCTCTTCTTTGCCTTTGGCCCCCTGAGGATATCTGAGGTCCTGCCACATGTAGTGTGGCTGGATGATGCCATCCGAAATGGTGTACATGGGCTCCGAACTGGGCTCGGACGTCTGACCGTTATTAAAGCGGTTGAAGAAGAACCCCAATTTCTTAAGGGAAGGCCCCATGAAGGAGCGCTTGCTGGATGACTCGGCTTTGGACTTCCCTGGCGGGCCGCTGGTTCGTGGCATGGTTCTGATGAGAGGTGGCCCCTGGTTGGCTTTTTTCTTGCAGCCCAGACTGAAAGAGACGCTCTTGGATTTGGCCCGAGCCCCGCCACTGCTGTCATCGTTGTCATCCCTCTGGGACAGTTCCGTGCTGCTGGCGGAAAAACTTCTCCTTGGGTGTTTTCTATTTCCGAGAAGATCGAGTACTTCATAACGAAAGCTGGAAATGTCCTGTTTCAATTCCTAAGGCCGGAGAGAAGGCAGTGTGATATGCACGCTTATTTTGAAATAGAATAGCAGTTGCAGTGGTCTATAATTGCCTCGTGCACAAATTAGGAGAAAATAAAACATATTGCCCATACAAAACAAGAGAGGCAACTATATCTCTCTAAACTAGATACACCATGACTGAAAGCTGGGGACACCAACTACAGTGTAATCATCTTAAAACATGGATCTGGACGGATAATATAGTTAGTCAAGCACTTGCCTTACACATGGCCAACCCAGGTTTGATTCATGGCATCCCATATGGTTCCCTCAGCATTGTCTGAGCATCTCCAGGTGGTTTATTTCAAAAACCAAAAGTTCATAAAAATATATCTGTTGGGCACACAGAGCAGGGAGGGCACTCTGGCAGGACAGAACAGCTCTTCATAAAAACCTGTGAAATGCTGGTGCTCAGTAATTGCACCTGGTAGTACTTTTGTGTGCCATTTGTGATGCCAGGATTTAACTAAGCCCCCTGCATACAAAACCATGCACTCATCACTTGAGTTATCCCAGTAGCCCCCAGATTTCTCTTTGAAAATATATTGTAAGGGCCAGATAAAGTATAGGAGATAAGACATCTGTCTTGTATGCATCTGGTGCCAGTTCAATCCCCTGACACTATATATTGTGTCCTAGCACTGCCAGGAAATATTTCTGAGCCAATACTAGTTCCTGAACTCAGGCCCCCAAACCCACAATAATAACAAGTGTTTTAAAAGCTTCTATCTGATTAATGTCATTCTTCTATTCAAAACTCTAATAACATCACTGCCCATAGGGGAAAATAACAATAGTTGGTACTTACCATTAACTCCCAGTTTATCTTTTTCTACACTTTTTTGTTTTATTTTATTTTTTTGGGGGGGGAATCACCTCAGCAGTGTTCATAGCTTACCCATGGCTTTGTACTCAGGGATCACTTCTGGCAGGTTTGGGGACCATAAAAGATGCCTAAATGAACCTTTGGCTGTGCCCAAGAAAAGCACTCTACTACCCCTGTGGTTCTGTTTTACTACACTTTGTCCAAACTCTTTACTGTCTGCACTTATCAATATTTTTACTCTTGCTTCTTGACCTCTCTCTGCCTATGCTATTCTTTAGAACACTCTTCACTCCAACTCCTTTTACTGATCACTTTCCGCCTTCAAGCTTCATTTAATTTCTCTCTGACAGCCAAGTTGTCAATCACCTATTCCTCCCCTATCTCAAAAGTACTGGATTTTGGTGCCCTGAGGACAAGGCCCAAGAATAAGCCCTGAGTATCACTTTCTGGGGCCCATAAAACAAAAAGAAAATCACCAAGTGTGCCCTGTTAACAGTAGCCAATCACTTGTCATCCTATATTAATATGTTTATGCCACTCCAAATGAGTATGGACCATTTCTTTCTTGCCCACTGCATGTATGGCACATAGCAAGTATTCAGGGGCTGAATTATTCATATAATTCATAGCTTTCCTAAATTCTAGATAGGATTAATATATGTTCTATGCTTGGCTTTCTCAAAAAATTGAATCATTGATCTAGATGATTTTTCATTAAGGTAAGCTGTCCTTGCACTGTAGAATTGTTAGCAGCAACACTTGTCTCTACTACATGCCAAGAACACACACATTCCAACACGACAACTAGTGTCTCAAGGCATTGCCATCAGTCCCTGGAAAACAAATAGCCCTCTGATAGAGAATGATTGCTTTAGGTTAATACTAATCATAGAACAACTGTACTGATTAGGGGTAGGGTTTCCTGAGCCTTAAATTTCAGAACACATTTTCTCATTTTCTTAAGTCTTTTAATTGAAGAAATCCCTTAAATCCTTATGCATCTTTACTACCTTGTCCCTCACAACACATTCTTGTCACAATTTTAAGCCTCAGTTCCTACGTTGTGAAACAACAAAATAAAGTGTATTAAAAGAATGCACAGGATAGATCTATTTGTTAAAGCTTAAATTGTGGTGAGTAAATTTTGGTGTGGTGAAATTGGTAAAATTTCCCTTATGTACTTGGTGACAGACTACTTTGATTTCTTAAAATTTATTTCAAGTATAATCATGTAGCTGATTTTATTCCTCTATGGACATGGAATTCCATCATCAGATATTTAAGCATGTAAAATAAATTGATGCTTAAGAAACCATATCAGGATTAAATTACCTTAAAATTTTCTTCTGTTAGTCCCTCGTTTGTTTTGGAGTTTCTTATCATAGCAGCCACATATCTTTTGACTAAATTCCTGATAACTTCCTGAAATTAGAAAAAAAAACCTTGAGACCATGAGGCATTAATTTTTTCTCATGTTTTCAGGAAAATAAGAAACATACAATGAAATAAAACATATCTGTCATGTTTTTTATATAAAATTCTCACAAAGTACAATTTATGCAAAAAAAACCCTGTCATTAGTGGCAAGATAGGTTACTTAAGTTAAATTTACCCAAAAGGAAAATTTTCCTTCCAAATATAAGGTAAATATATGTATATATATATACATATATGTATATATATGTGTGTGTGGGTGGGTGTATAATGAGGACAAAATTCTCTTCAAGTCTTATAGAATATATGACTTCCTTTCAGGCTGTTAAACTTTAATCCATCTATTAAGATGAGAGTTTTTCCTTTTTTATAAATTTGAGTAAGTCATTCTCCAGAATCACTATGCCTGCTTATTACAGTGGACACTAATCATGTAGTGAAGATATTTTTCCAAGTCAATCTACAATTCTTTACAGTGGTGATCTTACTTAGAACCTAGGAATTGGCACGTGCTTTATTAACACTTTGTATTAGTAATAATGACAATACCTGCAACATAATGCCATGTCTCAGGCATTGAGACAGAATACACACAGAGTCATAGACAGATGCTTCAATAATTCAACAACACTGTGAGTTGTTTTATCAACAACTTTCAGGTTAGGGAATGGAGGCCAGTGTGACTTAGAGACTCTCCAATAACACACAATCTACCAAGAACTATTGTGCTTAGTCTTTATGAGGAGCTGTTACCTGGTAATGTTGATTCTGTATCAAGCTGTCAGCATGGCGTTCCTGTCATTGAAAGTGAACAGAGAAGTTACAACAGCAGCCATCACAAATCTCACCTGAAATTTTTTTTGTTACACACTCAGTGGACCTCTGAGATTACTACTGTGCACATAGGAATCACATCTGGAAGTACGTGGGGAACGATATGGGATGCCAGGGATCGAACCTGGGTTGGGGGCATGCAAGGAAAGCGCCTTACCTTCTTACTTCTGACTGTGATCAGGTGGATATCAGAGACCATCTGGGGTGCCAGGGATTGAACCCAGTTTTTTCACATGCAAAGGAAGTTCCCAACCTGCGGTACTATCACTTTGGTCCCTTAAAAGCAAATTTCAAAAAGCCTTACTGTGAAACTTCTCAGGTTGTGTCTTCTCCGTCTTCCATCAGGGTCTCTTTTGGGGCAGAAGGTGTTGTTAAACCAGTTACCGAGGTATACAAATGACTTGGGACTGGGGATAATGTTGAAGGGAGGTGGCAAGGTGCCACCTTCATCAAAGTAACTCATCCAGAGCTTGGTCCTTGCAAACTTCCACTCAATATCTGCATGATCCTATGAAACAGAGAATTTCAAACATTTAGAATATGAAACTGCAAAATAAATTAATAATTTATTTTGAAAGTTCTACTTGCTTTATATCAGGAAAATATGTCAGTAATTATAAAACTCAAATCACACACAACTCATGTTATGACAATCTTACTTTTAGAAATCTTTTCCAACATGAAACTTATTCTATAATAGTGGAAAAACTCAAGCTGTTCTCCCACACTTCCCAGGCATTAACATGTCAAGCCCCACACCTAGAAGCATGCTGCCAATTTTATAACCCTCTTTCTACAACACACATCAATTACAAACTGGAACTTGAAGTAAATTCATTTTTGAAGAGTTCTTCACTAGACACAAATACAATGGTGACATCCAGAAAGGTCACAAAGGCACAGTGGCACTAAGAAATTCCAGAACCCTATGCTACATCTAAAAGAGAAGAAAGGTTAAGGACATTATAGGTATCGCTAGATTCTTCATACAACTCAAATAACCTTGTTGGTATTAATAAAATGGAGACATCTGCATTTGGCAGCTCCATAGAATCACTTTGTTATCAAGAGAGATATAAACCAAGCCATGAAAAGTCATGGGTACATCAGCCACTCAGCTGAAAACAGGAAATCTTGGGGGCAGATGGAGATCCAAGTCTCTATGCTGATGAAGCCATGCCTCTTGACCCATTACCCACAATTGCCATTTCACAAATAGCCTGGCTTCACCACTCATCTATATTTTCTGCAGACACCAGTCTGACCAAACACCAAGTATGCTGGTATTTGGGTTAACATCACCAGGACATTTTTGGACACCCGACTTCCACCTTCTCATACTTCTGGAAGCCCTGGAAGCCAAGACCACCACACAACAGTGGCAGTATCTACAGTAATGCTTGGCATTCTTATGATGCTTCGCTTTTTGCTACACAACAACTCCATTTTTAAATACTGTCATCCCCAAAGGAACACACCAATTTAGACACTAATATTTAGAAACATAAAAAAGTAATAGAATAACTAGCAACAAGAGCCTACTAAACCTTCTGATGATGATTTAATGACCTCATTGCAAGATTTAATAATTTTCACAATTTTCTCGTTGCTATACTCTTTTTTCTTCTTCCTTTTTCGCCCCCTTTTAATAATTTTGCTTCCTCTTTACTGGAAACAAATGTATTATGATCAACTATGTGATACATGGCCTATAAATAATTTTTATATTAAAAACTGATTAAAAAGAATAAAATATTATGAGATCCTCTAAAGTTTGGGGTGTGTGGTTAGCTCAAAAACATAGATGTACCCAAAAAGGGGCCAGAAAAAATACTGAAATAACTGTTTTGTTTTGAACAAAGACATCAATAGCAGCAAAAAAGTAGTGGAAAACTTCAACATTGCCCTGCCATATCTTGACTGATTATCTGGGTTAAAGCTTCATAAGGATATACAGGATTTAAAATAATAAGTGGAATATAGTTTCTAGAAATGATATATTTGTATAGCAAAGTGGCAAATACGCAAAAGTTTATGGCTTTTCTATATACTACAGGCAAAACAGTGGACTCAGACTTCCCTTTAATGCCATGCACAAAGGTCAAATTAAAATGTATTAAAGACCTTAATATTATACCTGAAATCATAAAGTACAGGGAGGAAAATTAAGACAGAAGATTTCATGACATTGAATCTATAGTCATCTTCAAAGTTGAAACACCACTGTCTAAACTGCTGGAAGCAACAATAAACAAATAGGACTATATTAAACTTAAAATATTCTGCACTTCGAATGAAACTTTGTCTAGATTACCAACTGTCCACAGAATTGGAGAAAGTATTTTCTTAATGCCCTTCTTATAAGTGATTTATCTCGAAAACATATAATACACTGGTGTAGCTTAACAACAAAGTAGTTTACGTAAGATGGCCATTTTGATGATATTGATTCTTCCAACCCATGAGCATGGGATGTTCCTCCAACTTCTTAGGTCCTCTAATTTTGTTCTGAAATGTTTTGAGAATTGTTTGTTTGTTTGTTTGTTTTTTGGTTTTTGGGCCACACCCGGTGACATTCAGGTGTTACTCCTGGCTATGTGCTCAGAAATCGCTCCTATATTCATTGCAGCACTATTTACCATAGCAAGACTCTGGAAACAACCAAGATACCCTTTAACAGATGAATGGCTAAAGAAACTGTGGTACATATACACAATGGAATATTATACAGCTGTCAGGAGAGATGAAGTCATAAAATTTTTCTATACATGGATGTACATGGAATCTATTATGCTGAGTGAAATAAGTCAGAGAAAAAGAAAGACACAGAATGGTCTCACTCATCTATGAGTTTTAAGAAAAATGAAAGACATTCTTGCAATAATAATTTTCAGAGACAAAAGAGAGGAAGGCTGGAAGTTACAGCTCACCTCACGAAGCTCACCACAAAGAGGGATGAGTTTAGTTAGAGAAATAACTACATTGTGAACTGTCCTAATAATGAGAATGTATGAGGGAAATAGAAAGTCTGTCTAGAGTACAGGCGGGGGTCGGGGGGGGGAGGAGGGAGATTTGGGACATTGGTGATGGGAATGTTGACTGAAACCCAAACACAATCATGTATGTAATTAAGGTGTTTAAATAAAATATAAAAAATTATGACCCATATGTGGGCTGTTATTGATTATATTTCTGTTTAGTGTCTGGTGCTAGTCAGCACTTGAATAATTTTTCTAAAAAATAGATTCAAATAAAAAAATTGCTCCTGGCTTGGGGTCCATATGGGACGCTGGGGGATCAAACCGCAGTCAGTCCTAAATTAGCCGTTTGACTTTGACAGTTGAGACGATGTAATTTTTTGGTCATTTGTCAAATAAGAGACTCGCAGAGTATTGCAGTGCCTTGAAGTCTCTGATACTCCCAGCTTCTGAACATCTTGACATCTGTATATGGCTAAAGAAATCTTCCTGGACTATGTTGCCTGTCACATTGAGTAGAACATGAATTCAATGACCCCAGGAAGAAAAAGCTTGCTAACTGGAATGAATAACTTAATTATTAAAGTGAATTACTAACTGAACTTTAATAATTTGTTAATGATATTAATCATCAATTCATTTTTACATTTTCATACCTGAAATATAATCATTATGATATCGAGAAAGTTAATTGGAATTTGTTCTTTTATATAGTGGCTGAATGTACCTATGGCTTGGGCAAGGGACAGACTTTTATTGTTCGCTTGTTTATTTTTTATTTTTAGTGTTTGTTTTTGTTTTGCTGCCATACCCTGGGAGCTCAGGGATTACTTCTGGCTCTGAGCTCAGAAATCGCTCCTGGTGAGATAGCACAGCAGTAGGGCATTTGCCTTGCATGTGGCCAACCCAGAATGGACCCAGGTTTGATTCCCAGCATTCCAGATGGTTTCCCTCAAGCCTACCAGGAGCGACTTCTGAGCGCAGAGCCAGGAGTAACCCTTGAGCGTAGCCCGATGTGACCCAAAACAAACAAAACCCCCAAACCAAAACCGCTCCTATTATCTCGGGAACCTTATAGAAGGCCAGTAATCAAACCTGCGTCCATCCCGGGTTGGCTGTGTGCATGGCAATCACCCTACTGCTAAGCTATCTCTTTGGCCTAGACTTTTTTTTTTTAATCAAATTCTGATGGCAACATTTTCTGAGATATTCTAATTCCCTTTTCTTGTTGGTGTAACTCTCTTTGTTTTTATTTATTTTCCATATGTTCCTGTGGTATTTATCAAGGGCTTGGCTTCATCTGAGAAGCTGCCCTCAATGGAGAGAGATATATTGCAGTGATAGGGCACTTGTCTTACACAAGCCTGCCCTGATTTTGAATCTTGGCCTCTCATAGAGTGCACTTCGCAGCCCCGAGAACTGTTCCTAAACACAGAGCCAGAAGTAACCTCTGAGCACCTTTGGTGTGGCCCCCAAAAAACAAAAAAGAAAACTGCCCTCAGTGTTAACTTTGGGATGATTTACACTGTCATGAGTGACTTATGAATAAATAGCTCAAGATATATTGCATCATAAGTAGGACTAACTTTTTATTAATTGGCTTAGTTATTTAAACGCCATGTTTACAAAATTGTTCATGACACAATGAATATCACCTTTCACCAGTGCACACTTCCCGCCACTGGGAATTGTGCCTCAGTTTCTCTCCCTCCCTTCCCTCGGCCTGCCTCTGGAGCACATGTTTTACTTCTCCTTCACTCTCTCCCACCCTCTTCCCTGCCTGCTTCTACTGCAGATATTTCACTTCTCTCACCTACACTCTCTTCCTTTTTTTTCCTTTAGGGCACAATGGTTTGCATGATTATTAATGAAGTCATTCCATGCATAGCACTTTATCTCCTTTCATCACCAATATTATGTCCAGAGTGATCAATTCCAATTATCGCCGTCATAATGGGACCTTCTCAACCCTAACTGTACTGCTCCAGTACTTGCGGCACGATCATAGCACAGACTGGTCCTTCTGGCTCATATCTCTATTGTCTCTGAAAATGATTACCACACTATATTTTATTTTTCTTATATTACACAAATGAGTGAGATTATGCTGTCTAGCCCTCTCCCTCTGATTCATTTCACTCAGCATAATAAACTCCATATGCATCTGTGCATAAGAAAATTTTATAGGGACCAGAGAGTTGTCACAGCTGTAGGTGCAGGAGTGTATTAGTCGTAGAAAAGCAATATAGGTATCATCTCTGTTTGTTCTCTTTAAGCAAAGGAGAAGAAAATTTACTCTTCAGTTATCCTCTTCCTCAGTTACCAAAATCATTCTTAGGTAGCAGCAGCCATCAATGATTTATAATGCTGTTGGAAGAAGTGGTGTTGTTCAGCAAAACTGTCAAGTTATGCTTTCAGCATTTTGAGCGAAGATCTCATTATCCCCCAGAAGCTAGTGAGGAGGTCTCAGACAACATCACAATGACCCGAGTTGGTGCTGATGCAGAATTCCTTTTCTGCAGCAGACCATCAGGAAGGCCAGGTTCGGTTTACAGTTTATTACAAGCAAGCCTTTGCTGCCCTCTGCAGCCTCTGCAGAGAGATTGCTCTTCATCCTCACCCTCGGCTTTCCACAAAACTAGATGTCAAAGCCGTAAGAAAAAATGAAGTCAGGAAATTTTGTTATCCATGGACGGACATGGAAACGACTATGCTGAGTGAAATAAGTCAGAGGAAGAGATATAGACACAGAATAGTCTCCGTCGTCTATGGGATTTAAGAAAAATCAAAGACGTTATTGTAATAATGCCGAGACAATAGAGATGAGGGCTGGAAGGATGGGCCACAAAGAGCGGTGAATGCAGTTAGGGAAATAACTACACTGACAACTAGCATGACAATGGTAGTGAGTAAGAGAAACAGAATGCTTGTTTTGAATGCAGGCAGGGGGTGTGGGAGGAGGGAGATTGGGGGGCATTGGTGGTGGGAATGTTGTACTGGTGAAAGGAGGTGTTCTTTTTTTTAATAACTAAAGCCCCACTACAAACATGTTTGTAATCATAATGCTTAAATAAAGCTTTTAATTAAAAAAAGAAAAATAGAAAGTGCTTTGAAACTTCAACATTTAATAACACAATTTTAATATATTTTAAAGATTACTTTAGTTAAATAAAGAATTGTGATTAATAGTTATTGATAGATGAGTTTTAGGATATAATGTCACCATTGTCCCTACACTTTAAATATTTTTGCTAATATGGAACAAATGATGTTTCAATGCGCAAGGGCTCTTTTGGACAGAACAGGGTGCAGAAGTAAAAAAACAAGACATAAAAATTGAAAATGTTTTTATATGCAAATGAGCTTGATAGTTCTGAACATTTTCATCTTTCCAGGTATGGCGATGTCAGAAACTTTGCCTGATAGTTCATTTGTGGAGGTTTTTGTCATTGGGAATATAGCGAAAGGAAAGGGGAAATTTTGCAATGCGGTAGAATCTCTGGGATTTATCAGGAGGTATAGGAGGAAAGAAATTAAGTATTGAATCTGTAGCCAAGGGACAGTTTCCTTTGAGACCATCTTGTTAGAACTCAGTGTAAGGTCAGGGAATCAATGAATCAAGTGGAAGGGAGATGATTGAGAGTCTCAGGTGAGCAGAGGAGGGCTGAGGACATACAACAGAGTTCAGAGGTTTGGGATGAAGGCAAGAGGTGCAGAAGCATGGTATAACTATGACTGTGAATCAGACATGCCAGTAACCTTATTAAGAATGTATCCTTGAGGAGGTAACAGAGATAGTACAGAGGATAAGTCTGTTACCTTGCACACAAGAAAATGGGTATTCAATCCCTGGCACCATATGGTCTCCTAAATTCATTCAAGAGTAATCTCTGAGTGCAGTGCAGGAGGAAGCTCTGATCAGTGTAGCCTGTAGTCCAGCATCCCCCAAAAGTACTCTTTCAAAGGTCTCTTTGATTTCTATGCCTCAGCTTTTACACCAACAAAATGGAACTGATCATTGTACCTATTTCATAAGATTGTTTTAAGGATTTAAAAAGATAATATGCCTAAAATGTTCATTACATAACGTCTGACACACAGTTACTCACCAAATAATAGTCATCATGAGTAATTTCAACATGAATGCAGTCACTTAAAGATAGGATTGCATTCTGAGAAATAAAATACGTAATTTATCATTGTGCAAACGGAGTGCAGACATGAAAGTTGGCGGAGGGATGGATGGAAGCTGTGGACACTGATGATGAGAAATGTTCACTGGTGAAGGGATGGGTGTTGGACCATTGTATGACTGAAATTTAAACATGAGCAATTTTGTAACTGTATCTCATAGTGATTCAATGAATAATAAAAATTAAATTAAAAAAGGAAAAATACGAAGTTGAGGATAGCAAGAATAAGTGATTGTTCCTCCCATTTTTTTTTCTGCCTTCTGGTTGGTCACACTGACCCAGAAGCCAAAGGACAAGAGAATGTTGGAAGAGAATGTCACAAAGCTGAGCAGGTTGGGAATTAATCTAAAAGTAAGGTCCAGAAAAAATAATCCCCAATTCAGAGAGAGATAGAGCAACAAGCGAAGCAGATCAATGCTTGCTTTGCACGCAGGAGGCCATTTCTGGATCAGCACACCACATGGTTCCCTGAACACCCCTAACGACACCCTTGAACACAGCCCTGGGAGTAGCCACTGAGCTCTGTTGATGGTAATTGCACATCAAATGTCTATTTATCATCGCTGTCTTAAATACAATTAAAATGAGTTTAGAAAAAGATCAAGTTGCCCCAAACACTTGCTAAGTGCAAGTTTAGTGCTCAAATTCAGGAAAGATGATTACTCCCAACCCACTCTCTGTTTTCACTGCCACTGTACACACATGGTAGTATCATGAATGTCATTTATCTCATAGTTCTTCAATATTTTTATACCAGTAGGCCAGCATCTGTCCCACATATTGGTCCACGTATCATAAATTATAGCCATTATAATTATATGAATATTCTCTCGGAGGGCATGGTGTTGGAATGCTGCATACATGAAATTATTTTATGAACAATACTATAAATCATGGAAATAAATGCATTTTAATAACATAACTACGAATACTGATGAGATGGATTCAAAACTTAAAAAATAAACAGTAATTATATTTCTATTTTATTTTCAAGCAGATGAATTAAATTGAAGAAATTCTAATTATGGTGCTTTTTAAATAACCGAATACATTATTTCCAAGTGCAATCTGTTGTTAAAAGAGCAGTTGATAATTTAAGAAAATTTATATATCTGTTCTTAGTACTAAAGCTTGTGTTATTAAATAAATAGGAATAATATTAATATTTTATTACTACTTATTTTCAGTCATTACTAATAGCATATACTAACTACAAGATTATTTTAGATGTACACACAAGTAACTAAATAATACTAAATAATAGGGCTAGGAAGATAGGATAGCAGGCAGGGCACTTGCCTTGCACGCAGCTGGCCCAGGCTCAATCCCCAGTACTCCATATGATCCTTTGAGCTACTCCTGCTGTTATTCCTGAGTTAAGTGCCAGGAGTAAGATCTGATCATAGCTGGATGTGGCCAAACCCCAAAATAAACATCCCCTCCCCTCCATATGTATATACTGATGACCTCCAAATGTATCTCCAGGATAAATCTCTTTTTCAAACTTTTCAGTTGGTACCTGTTCAACAGATTTATTCAGATGTCTTAAATGCATTTGCAACTCCAAATGGGCAAAACTCAACTTGGAACCTGCCTCCTAACTCCCAAATTTGCTTCTTTTGTTACAACCCACATCTGATCCATAGACATATATATTAAATATATCTACTATCTAAACACTTCTCAGTTATGTCCATCATTGCTACTCTGATCTAACCTACCATTCTTGTTTTGATGAATGTGATGATCTCATAATTAGACTTGCCTATCAGTTCTAAATATTCTAAATTGACTACAACACTTATTAAAATATAAATTTAATTATGTATTTTCCCACTCCACATCCTGCCATGAATCCATGCTTTATTCAGAACAGAAGCCAAAACTTTTACACAGGTATATCAAAAAATACAAAATGCCTCTCACCATTACTTTTTTACTATCTTATTATTTTTCATTTTTTATTTAATTAAAGAACTGTGATTTGCAAAGTTTCTGATAGTTCAATATTATCTGCCATATGACCCAGAAATTCCAATGTAGGCATCTATCCCCAAGTCTAAAGAAAATTCACAAGAACATATGATCCCTTACCACTCAATGAGGCCAGCTTTATTTGTTCCATATCCAAAAGTTTGGCCTCTACAAGACTGCAAATAAAATATCAACACAGTTTAACTCTTATAGAGAGAATGTTGAAAATAATCCAAATCTAAGTTCACTTATGTTGTTGAACAAAATTCATTTTCTTGGACTGAGGACCCTATTTTTTTGCAGGTTGTCAGCAGGGGACTACTTTATTGACTGAGGATTACTATATTGTAAATGGTGGCTTCTGTTTCTTTGTTATTGTTGTTTTGGGGCCATGGTTGGTGACGCTCAGGGGTGACTACTCCTGGCTCTGCACTCAGAAATTGCTCCTGGCTTGAGGGACCATATGGGAGGCCAGGGGATCAAACCACGGTCCATCCTAGGTTAGCGCATCCAAGGCAATCGCCCTATCCCTGTGCCACTGCTCCAGCCCCAGTGGTGGTATCTTATGTACAAAATTCCACTGTGGGATGATGGCTGCTGCCTGCAACCTGCTTCCAGTCTGCAGTTTGTGGTAATCGGTGTTTCTATTCATGCTGACCCTGGGATGGACAGGTCAGCAGCAGGGAGGGGGCATTACATAGAGTCTATGAATAGTCTATGATAGACCATCACTAGAGAAGGTACAAAAGGGCCTGGGAGAGTTTAGCAGCCTCTAGCTTTCTGTTGCTCTCTTGCTGTTCTCCTTGCTCTTCTACCTCTGCTTCCCTCCCAACACTTTTTATTAGCCAAAATTTCACATAAATCATCTGATGGGCAGGGTTGATGTAATTAAGAATACTTGTGCTAAATAACTCGGAGAGGTGAAAGTAGAACGTAATTTTACAGGTGTCTATAATATTACAGATGACAACAGCTGCTACTAAAGGGGTATCATGCCTATTCCTCTATCTCTTTTCAGCTTCCAATTCTTGTGTAGAGCAAACATTTCTTTCTTTCTTTTTTTTTGGTTTTTGGGCCACACCCGTTTGATGCTCAGGGGTTACTCCTGACTATGCGCTCAGAAATCGCCTCTGGCTTGGGGGGACCATATGGGATGCCGGGGGATCAAACCACTGTCCGTCCTATGCTAGCGCTTGCAAGGCAGACACCTTACCTCTAGCGCCACCTTCCCGGCCCCAGAGCAAACATTTCTAACTTTTGTTGTGATAGTGGACTCTTTGCTGCCTGAGTAGCATCTCTAGGCCCTTGTGCTTAACTCTAGAGTTTAGACCTTCTAAACAGCACTCCAAAAAGCAACAGCTAGACAGAATTTCTAAAACAACCTTACAAGATTCCCAGTTCATCTACTGTCCCCTTTTACACACAGGATATCAGAGAAGCAGGGATATTAAACACTGTTAATTCATATATACGAATGGTCAAATAGGACATGAAAAGTGTTCAGCAGCAATAATCATCAACAGAATTTTAAAGTAAAATCACAATGAGGTTAACATGTTATAATGACAATTAATAAGATGGTGAGATAAAATGTGTTGGTGAGTATGTTGAGAATAGAAAATTCTGTTGTTACTGTTGATGCCACTGTTTATTAATATAATGACAATTAATAAGATGGTGAGATAAAATGTGTTGGTGAGTATGTTGAGAATAGAAAATTCTGTTGCTACTGTTGATGCCACAGTTTATTAATATAACAATATTCAATATACTGAAGCACAATACGGCAGTTGTTAAAAATTTAAGGTCATGGGGCCAGAGCAGTGGCGTAAGTGGTAGGGCGTCTGCCTTGCACAGGCTAACCTAGGACAGACCGCAGTTCTATCCCTCAGCATCCCATAGGGTCCCCAAAGCTAGGAGCAATTTCTGAGCACATAGCCAGGAGTAACCCCTGAGTGTCACTGGGTGTGGCCCAACCCCCCAAATTAGGAAGAAAGGAGGGAAGAATTAAGGAAGGAAGAAAAGAGAAAGAGAAAAGAACTAAAAGAATGAAGGAAAGATGGAAGGAAGAAAGGAATCAGGAAATGTGATGAATGCACATGTATGAGGGGGGTCTGGTCAGATACTTGTCAAAAAGCATAAACATCCAGTTTGAAGATAAATAATTTTCATGTGACAGTAGTTAACAATACTGTATTGTATATTTGAAAGTGGATAAGAAATTATATATTAAATGTTCTCATCAAAAAAGCAATTATAAATGGAATGAAACAATTATGAACTTCAGATAATAGTAATTTTATCACAACATATATGCTGAACAAATTATTATGTTCTATAGTCAACTACAGTGTTCTAAATAAATTGTATCTCAATAAATTTGTAAAGTTTATATATTGACAAATTTTTGGATGAAGAAATTGAGATTCCAAAATTAAAAAATACTCAATGTCATACAATTTTAAATAAGAGAACCAAAACTAAATTCACAGATAATTTAACTACTAATATGTATTTTTCATTGTATTTCCTTCTCACCTACCTAAGTAGAACATTTTGTATTCTACTTAAAAAACTCTCCACTGAAAGAAATTATTCAGACCTACTTAGCAAAATACATTTTATTTCCTTTTCAGATTAGTAAATGAAGTAAGTTAGAAAGAAAATTATAAACACCAGGTGATGCTACTAACATACATAGTAGAAAGAAACAAACCAGAGATTAAAAAACAAAACCAGAGATTAGATAATCCGAAATAGAAACAGCTCTGAGATATAGTCAATGACATTGATCTCTGGACGCTAAGTGTGGTGGTAGGAAAAGTGACCTTGGAACAATTGTGAAAGTTCCTGACACGATTTCTTGGGATGATTTTGATGTACATGGTATAGTAGCTTTGCTAATCGTAAATGAATAATATTGATGCTACTGTTACATACCAACCTGTTATAGTCAGGTATAATATAGGACTGGTAAAGAAAAATTCATGCACATACTACGAGTTGGAGGAAAAGGTGAAATATTTCTAGAATTTATGAGTACTCATCTGTGCTGACTCTGAACTTGTGAATAGCTATCTGTGCAGGCTCCCTGGTATGTGATGGCAATGTGTGCCTAGATCCGAAATAGTGTGAAAGTTTTCTTCCATTCAATGTGTGACTGTAACTATATTTTGTTCTCCTTGCATCTTGTCAGGATGTGGGGCAAGGCTTTGTTTTACTATAGAGTATATTTAATCTTGTGTGCTGTTAATTGACACATGTGGATGTAGTTTCAGAGTACAAATACAATGTAGTCTTTGAGTCATTGTCCAAGGAGTAGATAACCTGGCCCACAGCAGTGAATTTTGAAGAAATTTCTTGTTCTATTCTCACATTTTGGTCTTGGAGCTTCTCATTGAGTTTGGTAAAACTTGGGTGATACAATATTGTAAAAATGTACTTTATAAATAACTTAAAAATTAACTACAAAGTTAAAACTAAAAGGACAATGGTGATGGTCTTGAGCACTTTGACGATAATGAAACCATTGAATGGTAATTGAAACCATTGAAACCACTATTTTTACCATGTTACCAAAAGCTAAAATAAAAATTAATAACTAAAAATATATAACCATTCCTTTACTACTTAAAAAATTTCTTCCCAAAAATATGATCCCAAAATCTTCTGTTGCAACATAAACCCATTTCTCTTTGGTCTGTTCATAGGACAAGTGGATCACAGATGTTTATCATCAATAATCTTTAAAACATTAGTAAAAATATGTATGCTTTATTTCTTTCGGTTAAATGATTTCTCTGTGTTAAACCAAATGTGAGACTTAGAATATCCGAAGAAAGGAAAGACTTAATTTAAGCAATTTCATTTTGTACCTCTGTGCCACAGAAAAATCATTCAGCAACAGATGGACCCATAGGGATAATTAAGCATCTAAATTCTCTAGCATATGAGCAAAGAGTCAGAACTCCTTTGCTAATACTCTATTTCTAAATGTCATAAGGAAATCATTAGAAAGCAAGCTATGGTTGATATTTCATTTGGAATCCAAAATTAGGGCAGGAACTTGAACATCCCATAGCTTTGCATTTTCTGGTGTAAAGTAATAAACATGAATCTAAATGGTAGAATGAGTCAAAAAGATTCAGTGATCGATTCTAGTTATTTCAAAAAGGAAAGGTCTTACTCATATATACCTAATAAAATGTTACTTTCTGAGACGGTGTTCTTGGTAATGCAAAATTTAAGGAGGAGCTTGTACATAGTGAAGTGAGAAATAATGGTTCTCATGCCAGAGAACAAGACCAAATGAATCAATGATGAAGATTAGTGAGATCACATGTGGCAGCCAAAATGTGTTCAGACTCCCAAATTGTCCTTACAAAGCAAAAAAGGTGAATCCAGAGATTTAGCAAGTAACCAGGAAACCTTATAAACTACTAGCACATCTTCTGATTACTGGATTCAACTGATATGCACCAAACCTGAGTTTCCTCGGAATGCCTTACGTCACTCTAACTTCTGAGAAAGCCAACGTGAAATAATTGAGTCAGTTTTCTTGAGCATCCACAATTGTCAGGGGGCTACAAGTCAATGTGACTACTGAAACCAAAGTAACCATCCCTGTAAAGCAAAGCTACTCACGGCAATAAGCTGGTAGGAGTTGTTCATCATGGCGATCAGCATGTTAAGCAGTACTACCAGGGAGATGACATTGTATGTCCCAAACATGGTAGCTCCCACAAACTCTGTAAACTCATGTCTGGCTTTCACATTGGTGACATAGAGATTTAAAAGACCAAATACAGACCAGAATAGTGACTGAAGGGTTTCAAAGAGCCTAAGAGAGATGAAAATCCAGGTTAGTTAGTTATCTAGAAACAAGAGAGAAAAAGATTAGATGATGTTAGTGAAGAGGTGGCCAGATTTGCACCTGAAGAGATAGACTGATAATTTCACATATATGGGTCTTCTTAATACAAACTACTCAGGTAAATTTATTCCCATCTGTTTCTTATGATTTGTCATTCTACCTTAAATGCCTCTCTCCCTCTTTTAAGTCTATAAAGAGCCTACAGTTTTCCAATATATATTTCAAGCGCTTCTCCCACCAAACATTCTCTTTCATCTTCAGGATTTGTGATTGACAATAAACACTATGGTTAAGAATACAGAACAGAGGCTGGAGAGATAGCATGGAGGTAGGGCGTTTGTCTTGCTTGTAGAAGGACGGTGGTTCGAATCCCGACATCCCATATGGTCCCCCAAGCCTTCCAGGAGTGATTTCTGAGCATAGAGCCAGGAATAACCCCTGAGCGCTGCCGGGTGGGACCCAAAAACCAACCAACCAACCAATCAAAACAAAACAAAACAGAATATAAAACTAAGCTAAGTGCCCAAGTAGAGCTGAATGAATTAATGATATGTTTTTGAGGGTAAGAATTTCTTTTGAGGGGGCCGAGAGATAGCATGGGGATAAGGCGTTTGCCTCGCATGTCGGTGGTTTAAATCCCGGCATCCCATATGGTCCCCTGAGCCTACCAGGAGCAATTTCTGAGCATAGAGCCAGGAGTAATCCTTGAGCATTGCCGGGTGTGACCCAACCCCCCCCCCCAAAAAAAAGAGTTTGTTTTGAACCTTCTTCAAAAAATTGTTAGAAATAAAAAAGGAGTATTAATTTAAATATTTATACAGTATTTTAGTTAAATAAAAATTATTTGAAGAGTCTGGCATAATTTGAAATGATTAGGGATTTGTCTTTGGCTCCTTTAAGGGGTTGTTAAAAGTTCTAAGGATTTTCTCAGCCTGTAAAATGGCCTGCTCTGTGAATAAAGTTAGCCTTTGAATAGTCTAGACTTCAGTATGCTTTAATATCATTGTGGTTTCAATTCAAATGTTACTTCATGAGATGTTTTACCTGGTCACTTAATCTGCAGCAGTTGCACTAACTGTTCTTTTGACCATTGTTAATTATCTTTGTAATACTTGCTAGTTCCTACATTTATATAACATTTAGTTTGCATGTTTGTTTTCTGCATCCCCAGACACCATCAGGACCAGAGTAAGCTCAGAACTGTTGGGTTTGGTGCCAACATGAAAACAGTTATTTTCTGTTCTTCCTGACGAGAATATAAGCACAATGAGAAGAAAAATATACACCTATTACTAGCTGGTATGCAGCAGACACAGTAAAATTCGTTGAATAAATGGATGTCAACTATTATTTTTTATTTATCAGTTTTGGTTGTTATTTATGCAGATTATTTGTGTAGAGTGGGAATACTTGGTGGTGCTCAGGAACTACCCCTGGAGGTGTTCAGGAGACCTTGTGTTGCTAGTGATTGAACCCAGAACTCAAGTATGCAAAGCATGAGCTCCAGGCCATTGAACTCTGTATCTCTCTGTCTCTCTGTCTCTGTCTCTGTCTCTCTCTCTCTCTCATGCCATTTGTCTTACCATTGGATTAAGTGTAGAGAATTCCAATTTCATAGATAGGTACATAGTCAGTAGGCTTCTCAGAATTGGTTAACTCATTTTAATGAAAGCTTTACTCTGCATTGCCCTTCAAAGTTTCCTGGCAACAGGCATACAGTCCTTTAAAACCTTTTAAATAGCACTTCTAAGATAATCATATTAACTCCCACAGTTCTTTTGGGGAACAATTTGTAAACTAGCCCAGACATAACATAGTCACTCTTTGATGAAAGTGCCAGTTGGAAATGCATTTATACTAAGAGGAGAATTTGGAGTTTAGGGAAAAAGAGACCAAAACCAAGGTATGACAAGTAAGTCCCATTATAGAATCTGAAATGCTCGGAGAGTAAAAGAGAAGTTCAGGCAATACAGTGCTGATTCATTCAGAGGGTCATGAAGTGTGGAATATATGGATTCAGGATTCTAGCTGTGCCTGAAGAACAGGTAAGAAAACCAAACCAAACAGAAAGTATGCTTGAGAGAAACTAGTGACATCTTTCAGTATTTCAATGCTGTGCTTTGATAACCCAAATGCAACTAAAGTATGATTCTTTTTTAATTTTGTACTCTTACAATCAGCAGTCCTATAGTGCTTCACTTTATCATTTTGCAATGCAATTTACAATGACGTATTCCCACCTTGTCCCCAAACTTCAGGTCACTGTGTCCCAAATTGGGTGGAGCTTACCTCTGGGTGGGAGCAGCAGTGGCCTCTAATGCAATTTGGGAACGCTTTCTTTTCATTTTCTTAAATATTTATTTTTAGGGGGGATCTGAGAGATTTAAGCCTCTTCTATTCTCTGGTTTCTGATTGACTTCATTTTAACTTTATTTTGGTGTTCTGTCTTGGGACCACTGGCAGTGCACAGGTTTATTTCGGTCTCTGCACCCAGGAATTACTCCTGGAGCACTGGAGCTGCTATATCAGGTGCTGGGAGTCAAACTCTGTTTTGATCCATGTGCAAGGCAAATGAAATACCATTTGTACTATCTCTAGACACTCTTACCCAACTCTTAATTAACCCTTCTTGTTCAGTTGAGGATAAAGTTTAGCATTTTCTAGAAACTTACCCTGACCTTTCCTAAAAGGTGGGGCTAGATACTTGTCTTTCATTTCCCTTATGAAGGCACATATATCGCCATAAAGAATGTAGAGGGAAATGATTAATAGATGTTTGATTCTCCACTTTATTAACTATATGACTCTAGAAAAAGTTACTTAACCAGCTTTAACTTTAATGAGTTTTTGTCATTTATTAGACTATTATGTGCTGGATAATGAGGTAAATATTATAGTTGTTCACAATAATCCTTGAAGTAGCTACTACTATTCTACTTTTTTTCTCAGATAAAAACCTGAAGTGCAAAATCGTCACATGGGTATGAAGAAGCAGAGGTAGCATTTTCTAACCCTAGAGCCCACCACGCACAAGTAACCAACACTATTTAGCACACATCTGCACTTATCACAGTACATAGCATGTAGTTTATTAACGTAATTATTAATAAATTTGTCATTAAAATTGACCATTGTTAACTTGAATTTTATATTAAAGCATGAAAGACTTGAAGATAAAAACTCCACCTCACTCCGTATGCTCATCTGATATATACAATTACTTAATAAATGTTGATTACATATATATAAAAGATAATAGAAGTATAGAACTAGGAAATTACAAATGAGTGGCACAATCCTGTACTAGTAGTAACAGAAATATTATTAACTAGAATCAAGGAGAAAATTGGAGAACACCAACAATGACGTTTAAACTTGGTCAGAATTAAAGAACTTCTGAAGCATAAAACGGGAAAATATGAAAAATTACCACTTAGTAGGAATAGTCATTAATGAATAATGATGATCTACAGGGAGTAAAAGTCTAGGTTATGACTTGCACTAAGTTAGCTAACATTCATAATTATTATAACTTTATGTAGCTAATCATCATGAAATCAATATTTAATGAATTCTTGTCTGTGGAAAACTTGTAATGAAAAATTGATGCTAGAATTAAAATCCTGATTACCATAAACTGTCTTTTTTGCTGAAGGTATCCTATCTAGCTGCTTTTATCCCATCTTAAAATCAGAGCATGGATGTAAAGGTTAAATGAATTCATGTAAAGTTAAAAGAAAATGGTTCCAGAGGTGTGGCACAGAGGTAAGATGTTTGCCTTGCACATGGCTGACCTAGAGTGGATCTGGGTTCGATGCCCGGCATTCCGTATGGTTCCCCAAGCCAGGAGCAATTTCTGAGCACAGAGCCAGCAGTAACCCCTGAACATCACCGGGACTGGTCCACAAACAAAAAACAAAACAAAACAAAACAAAAACCAAACAAATTTGTACATAAAGCTCAGGAATTAAAGCCTATTTATACTACTTTAACATTCTGCCTATGTATAAATTTCATGATGTTGTTTTACATTATTTTCTTTGTATATTGTCATGCATGTGCTTAAAATTTGTACACAGTTTCAATCCTATTATATAAAGCTTGTACATTTTGGTTATGACACTCATATTTTCTATACAGATATATATATACATTTTAATAGCTGTTCAATATTATACCTAGTGAATATCTATCCTGTCTGAGATTTTTTATCTTTGTTTTGAATGAATCCATGAAGCAAGGGTTTTTTTCTTTTTGGTTTTTGGGTCACACCCGGCAGCGATCAGGGGTTACTCCTGGCTCTATGCTCAGAAGTCGCTTTTGGCAGGCTCCAGAGACCACATGGGATGCCGGGATTTGAACCATTCACCTTAACTTACCTCCATACTATCTCTCTGGCCCCTGAGTCAAGATTCTTAGATCTTAAGGATTACCTTAGACAGGGACAGCTAGGTAATATATTGGATTACAGGATCAAGACTCAGGAATATTTTAGCAATCTTAAATCATGGTTAGAACTAACAAGATGAAATATAATAGGGAACAGTGTAGAAGTCTGCTGTTGGGCCAATAAGCAAGAAGAGGGTGAGGAAGCCATAAGCTTCCTGGCAGCAAGCTCAAAGTGGATCAGCAAAATGACAGCTGGCCAGATAGTTCAGCCATATGGAGAAAACAGAAGGAATGGATTCAGTAGAATCAAAGATACGATAATAATGAACTTTCATTTAATTCTTCAATATTCATGCTGAATAATTTTATGTCTTGGGACCCTCTATGGTCAGTACAAAGGATTGCTAAGGTGAGGCTTTTAGTGTGATGGTGACTTTATAAGAGTGGGAAAATATCAGGTTGCCTAATAAGTGAACCAACAGAGCCAGGTTAGAAATAGACCATGGTTCAGAGACAGAGACTAGCACACATGAAAAGAACAAGAACAATCAGTGCCGGCAGGGATATGGAGAGAAAGGAACTCTTATTCTCTGCTGATGGGAATGCCGTCTAGTCCAACCTTTATGGAATGCAATATGGAGATTCCACTAAAATATGGAAATTGAGCTCCCATACGATCCAGCTATACCACTCCTAGGAACATGCCCTAGGAACACAAAAATCCCGTCCTCAGACCTATATTCATTGCAGCACTATTTACAATAGCCAGATTCTGGAAACAACCAAGATGCCCTTCAACAGAGGAATGGCTAAAGAAACTGTGGTACACATACACAATGGAATACTATGCAGCCATCAGGAGAGATGAACTCATGAAATTTTCCTATATGTGGATGTACATGGAATCTATTATGTTTAGTTAAATAAGTCAGAGGGAGAGAGATATACACAGAGTAGTCTCACTCATCTATGTGTTTTTTGTTTTTGTTTATTTTGTTTTTGGGTCAAACCCGGCGGTGCTCAGGGGTTACTCCTGGCTGTCTGCTCAGAAATAGCTCCTGGCAGGCACAGGGGACCATATGGACACCGAGATTCGAACCAACCACCTTTGGTCCTGGATCGGCTGCTTGCAAGGCAAACGCCGCTGTGCTATCTCTCCGGGCCCTATGTGTTTTAAGAAAAATTAAAGATATTACTTTAATAAGGCCCAGAGACAATACAGTTAAGGACTGGAAGGGCTGGAAGGACTGGCTCACAATTTGAAGCTCACCACAAAGAGTAGTGAACTCTTTTAGGTTATATAAATAACCACAATAACAACTATCATGACAATGTTAAAGAGAGAGGTAGAATACCTGTCTCAAATACAGGCAGGGGTGGGGGAGGTGGGGGTACTGGTGGTGGAAATGTTGGTTGCACTGGTGAAGGGGAGTATTCTGTTTATAACTGAAACCCAACTACAAACATGATTGTAATCATGGTCCTTAAATAAAGATTTATATTAAGAAAAAAAGAAACGAAAATAGAGCAGATAAAAAGAAAAGAAGTAGATCGTGCTACAATTCCAATGCCAATTAAGAATAAGATTAGATGGAAAGTTAAGGCTTAAAAGTTTACTAGACCAATCAGAAGGGGTATGGGAATTTCAAGCAGAGGAATATGTAGTGATATTCAAAGCCTGAAATGCAAAGCATTCACCTACAGTTGGAAGAACAAGATGTTGATTATGGAGAAAGGGAGAGTCTGGGCAAAAAGGGAGGGGTCTGATTATGCAGACCCTGTATGTTATAGTAAAAGAGATGAATTTTTACCAAGGAAGACTCAGATACCTCATGGACATGAAACTAGAGGGTTACATAATGGAATGGTAGTTAGAAATAAACGTTTAATTGGCAGATGTAGAAATGGAGGAGAGATAAAACCAGTGAGTGGAGACCAATAAAGTTTTCAGTCTTTCTTGGAAGAGATAATTTTGTCCTGAACCAATGTGTGTATGGGATTAATTCAAGAGAAATTGACCAACTATAAATGACTGATACAGATGCATTGCTTTAGGTAAAGGTTGAGGGCTGAAAGGAAGGACTGGCTCATGATAGGAAGCTAATCACAAAGAGTGGTGAGTGCAGTTAGAGAAATAAATACACTAACAACTATCATAACAATAGTCATGAGTGAGAGAAGTAGAATGCCTGTCTCAAATATAGGCAGGAGTGAGGAAAGAGGGAGATGGGGAGCAACCACCAGTTGTATTCAGAAGGAAAATAGGGATGTGGCCAGACTTTAGAAGTGGACAGTGGCCCAACAGAGGGCCATTTCTAAACCTTTTCCTTCACAAATCCTGGGCAACAGAATGATGATGTATGCCATTGACTTCTGTGGAGAGGAAGCTATGAAGGCAAGTTAATTCCAGTATGGAATGCTGATCTCAACTCAATAGTATTTTTATATTATTATAGGTAAGAACATCAATGGCCTCTTCTAAAATCTAAAGCTTTATTTTTTTTTATTTTTTAAGACAAAAGTTAAAAGTGGAGAATGAGAAGGAAGAAACTGCTGTCACACCTTATATTAAATATATAAACAAACCAAGTTCTCTGCTCTCTAAATCCTTCTGTTACTGTGATTCATGCATTTTAATAAGTATTATAAGTTTCTGAATGAAGAATTTTAAAGGAAAAGATAAATTGGACATCAATAGAGGAAGTAAATCAATCCCTTGAAGGAAAGCTGAAGTAACATTAGTATTGATTTGGCCCCAACATAGTGCTTTTTCATACCTGCAACCTAAGATACAGTTATGTATCAGCAAGAACATACTCTTGTTCATTAATCTCACTGGTCAAGTTATGGAGAAAAATGTCAGTTGACAAGGGTGTTAATAACCACTGTAAATTTGCAAGGGACATTTCATAAACATCCTCAGTAGGGTTCACCAAAAGTTAATTGAAAAATACCTTCTCTCCTCAAAGGAACTTTGATTTCAGGTATAAAATTCTGTTAAATTTCTCAAATATTCTTTGTGGGAATAAATGTCATCTCCTGGTTCTCAGGCTACTAAAATTTTTCTTTATACTGAAAACATAATGATATTAGATATATTACTAGAGTAACTTACAGATGTGTTTTAACTCAATAGTCACTAGAGAAAGGTGACCAGCTACCATGATGTAATCTTTGTTGAATACAAAAATAGTTGTTTCTGCTGCTTCTCCCACTTGGGTCTTTTTTTCTTTTTATATGAATCTGTTTTCCCCATCCTAAGATTTTTACCTTAAGTTACTGGAAGAAAAGCAAAGGACATGACCTTTGAAGTGGTGGGTGCTCAAAATGAGCAATCGAGTGAACAACCATTTTGAAACTATAGTCATTGGAATATCATTTTAGCAAACATTTCTGAAATATCATGTTTTTATTCTGAATTTAAGATCCACAATAAAATTATGAGAAATCCTATAGTGAAGAAACCTTTTAAAACATGTCCTAACACTCGCAAAACTCATTGATCACAGATCCTGGTTTCATATCTGCTAACATCCCCCTGAACTATGATTATTTGTAACTCACTGTAAAAAAATGTTGCCAGAGACAAATAGGGGTGAGCTAGACAGTCTTTTTTTCCTTTATTTTTTTAATTTAATTTTTATATTTTAATATTGAATCACTGTGAGGTAGTTACAAAGTTGTTGATGATTGAGTTTCAGCAATATAATGTTCAACATCCACCCCTTCATCAGTTCATACACATTTCCTGAAACCAATGTCCCAGTCTTCCTCTTGCCATACCACACCTGCCTCTATGGCACACTCTTCTCTTTATTTCTCTCTTCCTCTCTTTCCTTTTCCCTCTCATTATTTTTATTCCCTTTTAGACATAGTGATTTGAAATATTGAAGGGGCATCATGAATCTCTTGACCTCCTTTCAGCATCCAGTTCTTGTAGAAAATAGTCTTTTCCAACACTTATTGTCAAGGTGCTCTCTTCTCTGCCCACACTCTCCCACTCTTTTTGGCAAACTTCTTAATTTGAACCAGTCCTCCTTGACCTCATCTCTGTTAGACAGTATTTTCTTTTTTTCCTCTATGTTTGGGTAAAGCAGAAACACCTTTTTCCTTCATAGTTTTGGTTATTAAGCATATTTCTAGAAAGAGATCACTATACTGTTTTACTTTATAAAGTTAAAGAGTTAAAACAGTATCTGAGGTTAATGAATAAGAATTTTTCATGACCTTGGTAGCATAATTATAATTACTCGGGAGAAGCAAACCTGTCCAGAATCTGAGATGGAGAAGCACAATTTGCAAGATAAAGAGTCAATGGTAAGCTTAGGATAAATCATAAAATCTAATTTTTCTGATATGTACTGCTTTTCTTTATTTTATCTTTCCTGCAACAGTGATTTGTCAGAAACTAAAAGTAGTTTTGGAGATTTGAAGACTTACAAAACAAACAAAAAGGCTTGACAATTTTTTACATCTGGAGGCAGTGGATTCATGGATATCTTTTATATCTCAAATGATCATAGGAGACATATCAAATACATTTGAAATATCTTTGGTGTCCTTTGACACACTTGAAGTCTAAAATTAATCACAGAAGCTAGGTGGTCTCCTTTAATCTTTTTAACACCTACACTTTGTAACTTACTTTTTCTTTACTTTATATAGTCCTTAATAAGAAGCAGTAATAGATTTTTACCTTAGGCCCCAGTCTAGGCTCCTCATAGGACTACAACATAGAAAATTTGTTTCTGTAATATTACAGTTTCTATTTAACTCTATGTGGGTTCTGGCAATTTTACTGGTTTCCATTTACTATATTCAAGTAACACCAAGAGGTGAATTTACATAAATTCTGTTTTATAACACTAAGTAGGAGACAATTCCCAGACAAAATATCCATGCCAATAATACAATCAGGTAAATACAGCCAGTTCTCATGAAGTCTGTCCAAACATTCCCTATTATTACTTACTTTAAATCCACGAACTCATATGTTCCTATCTGAGGATTTTATAAACATCTTATCAATAGACTTTGGTTTTATAATACTAGGAAAGGGGAATGTTTTCTAATATGATATGATATCTATGCCACTACAATATCCAGGTAAAGCAGACACACATTATTACATAAAGATTGCTTTAACATTTTATTCTGGCTTTTGAAATATTATCAAGTCCTACATTTTATGCTCTCTCAATATAATTGTAACTGAAGATAAGGATTTATAAACAAAAAGTGAGTGGAATCGCTTTAAACTTCTTTATGACCTAATTATTTTACCCTTTAGTTTGCAAAAGACTTTGGAAACCCAACTATGGATAAGCCAAAGGATCTTTACCCAATTGCTAATCTTAGACTTTAATATCTGTTTAACCACAACAACTGATCTAGTTTCTAGTTATAATTTTTGCCTTTAAGATTTAAAAATATACCTAAACTGGTATACAGAAAGTGCACTTGTTGGAGTCTTTAATTTTTGGAGTCCAATAGAGAATCCCTTATAGCCACCGAAATTTTGCTCATGCTATTTTTAAAACCTTCCTCTTAACTACGTCAATTATTGTTTTACTCATTTTCATGCTTCTGGGATGAGTCCTGATATAAATCTTGCAGTAAGTTTCTTCCTTTTCTTCCTTTCTGTCACTATTTTCTTTAATTACCTTAATAATTGTTCAAAATTTTACACACCCTTGTGTGAAATACTTTGACTCTCCTTAACTGTTTTCAATGATCTAATTAATTGTTTATTAACACCTTTAAGGTTCTAGAGGTATATTGAAAAAGCAAATTCAACAAGGCATTTTGAACTGTCCCTCAGTTTGTGGTAATAAGGTCATACATGTTGTTGTTGTCAAATGAACCCCTGCAACTACAGCATTTACCATGACCTGAGTGATGCAAATATTCAGTGAGTGAATACTGATCCACAAGAATACAATTCTATATTACTTTTTATAAAAATATATTAGATGTTTCATCTTGTAATGCTTCATCAGAAATAAAATAATTCTGCATGTCTGGATCATAAATTGCTCTGTTATTAGTTTCACAATAAGCTGTATGCTTCTAGTACCTCAAACATGCAGTTACATTATGCATCATTTGAAACCAATGAAAGAGCTCCTAAATTAATTACCCTCACAATCCATTTAAGTAGAAGTTATTTGAGAAGCTGATGATCATGAACCTAGAATAAAAATTGTTCACACTATTCATCCTGCGTATTGTAGTTTCTTGGTTTGCCCTTATACTACATTCCTGTGTATGAGATTTTCCTACTTAACAAGCATTTCCTCTTGAGAGGTGGCTTTAAGGTCCAACGTCACATAGATTCAAATCTGCATTTGGTTTAGCATCCAGGATCACCCCAGTATTTTCTCCTACTTCTATTTTAATAATTTGAATAACAAACAAAAGATTATAAATCATCACTATTTTTAGTTTGCACTTTCTGTATATTCAGTGAGTCAATTCTCCATTATCAGGCTTATGGTAATTTCTAAATTCTAATATCAATAATTCTTTCTGTTAATCAAACTGAAAGTTCTCCAAAATCTTTCCTTTTGGGTTCCTATGCAAACAGTTACATAGGCATTATTAATTAAATCAGTGACCACCAGTGACTGAACTATCGTTATCTTTATATTCCCGCTACCAGGGCTGGAACTAAAAATTCCAACCCTATAAATCTTCACTAATAACCAGCTTCACTTCTTTTTTTTTAATCAAAATTTAATAAATTCAAAAGTTATGGTCCTTTACTGTGCTCATAAGTGTTACATGTTAAAATTCTACATGTCAGATTGTCAGATTAACAAAAATAATTCTTCATCATTACAATATATATATATTGTAATGATTTATTTATATATATATATATTTATATATATAAATTCCCTTAAAAAGACTCTTTTTTTTTTTTTTTTTTTTTTTTTTTTTTTTTTTTTTTTTTTTTTTTTTTTTTTTATTTTGATCATAATGGTTTACATAGTGTTGACAATAATATTTTAGGTACATATTTACATAAAATCCTTAAAAAGACTCTTAAGATTTGTACTCCAGAGGAATCGCAATTTTATATGACCTCATCACACACATTATTAGTTACTCTGCTCCCTACTCAATAATTCGGCACATTCTCCAAAATAGTTTTCTTTCTCTGACCTCATTTAGCAATTTTAAATATATACTTTACACACACACCTTATAATTTCCTGCTGCTTCAGTTTTAACTTATAAAATTGCTAAATTTAGTAAATGCATATAATTGAACATGTCATACCAATGTGAAGCAAGGAGGTTGTGCCTTGCCCTGACAATACAAATAAATCTGTAAATATTTCTAAACAAGTAATACAATTATACAATTAAAATTAACATATTTGCTAAGAATAGGTCCAAAACATATTCACTACAAAACAGCTCTGTAGATTACTTCAAATTTGAACATTACAGTAACTTAAATTGTAAAACCCTCAGAAAGATAAAGATTAATTGTGCTCTAATTTTGAAGAGTCTGCATTTTATCTAAGTGCTGATAATTTTATTTTCTTACTTCTAACTGTGAAAAACAAATTGCTTACATTTGACTGGACCAAATTGTCCTTTATTATATCCTATAAAAACATTTAAAACATTTCGACATTTGGATCTCAAGACCAAAATTAAATTTGATACCTGTTGACAGCCCAATTATGAAATTCACTTCTTAGGTAGGACCCCCACTAAAGCAACAAGACACCTTTGCTTTTATAACAGGAGATTATTATTTGTTTCTAGGGTCAAACATTACAAGGTGACAGGCTTGTTCTTGGCTTTATGCTCAGGGATCAATTTTAAGTACTCAAGGGACCAGATGTGGTGCCAAGTTTTAAAAGTAGGTTGCGTATATTAATACAAATATTCTACCTGCTGTACTATTTGTTTTTGCCTAATCGTGGGGCATTTTTATAGGGTAGATTAAAATACTTTTGCATACTTCCCTGTTTTTGCTTTGTTCTTAATTAAAAAATTATAACTTACTTTTGGAAGTCACATCTTTAGATGATCACTACTGTCTCATTTCCCTGGTAAATGATGCTTTTTTGAATAAAAATATCTTTTCACTAATCCCATAAAGTATGTAATAGAAAAGAAACTGGTGATAACACTTTCGTGAGTTCCTGGGAACCTGTATGTTTGTTTGTTTTGCTCCTCCACATTTCATTCCATTTCTTCTTTTAGTCCTTGTATGAAGGAAAATGTCTTCCTGTTCAAATCCTTCCTGTTTATAGATTATGAGTTTACAGTGACAAAGCTTTGAACTGAAAGTATGACAAAGAAAGACAAGGCAGCATAAAAGGCAATAGAAGAGGGACTGAAAGATATTATGTTAAGTGAGGTAAGTCAGAAGGAGAAGGATACACTCAAGATGAAATCACTTATATTTGGCATTTAGAATAACTGTATGAAGAAATGCAATGGTTCAAATGGGGGCTGTCCAGAACACTCTAGGCCCCAGAATATAGTGATGAGAAGGAAAGAAATTAAGTGAAGGAAGAGAAAGATACATACGAAATAATGAGATGCAGGGTCTCAAGTATCTCAGGTGCATTGCTAGTGTTAAGAAAGGACAGAACTAATATCCAAGCCAAAGTCGATAAGAAAATCATGAGACCCAAACTTAAAAAGGTGCCTGTTAGGATGTCAGGCTGGGGTGAGGATGATGATGATGGATGTGTTCTGGGAATTTTGGTTGATGGAGGTTGACACTAGTGTTGGGATTGGTCCTGAAATAATGCATATCTAAAACACAACTATGAAAACCTCTGAAACCACAATGGTTTAAAGATAAAAAGCTATGTTATTGATTTATGATTTTTAGCTAAATTTGATGTTCAAAATATATTCATGTACTTTGCCATATTTTATAAGTTATCTAAAATTGTTGTTTATATTAATTCTAAAAACATAAAAGCCAATAGAAGAGATGAGTCTTACGTGGAGAAGGCATTGTTCTGTTTCTCACACCGGATCCCTTTGCAGTGGTTAGGTTCATCGATTGCTTTGGTCTCATAATAAAAATAAAGCTGGTTCAATCCATTGGCAAAAGCCAGCAAAACCAGACAGTAGATAAAGAGAAACTTGAGGATATCGAGCAGCATTCGCCCCAAAGAAATCTGCAGAGGCCCTAAGTGGGAGTTGGCTGTGAACAGGGATATAAGACGCAGGGAACTTAAGATGTTGGAGATGGCAAAGAGCGCTTCTGCGATCAGGGTGGGGTGCCACATTTCCCATTCTTCCCTGGGACGCGAACCGTTATACTGAAAGAGACAAGTGCACAAGAGGAAGGTTACTGGAAACATTTACAAAACGGCCCACTTCCCTTCTAGAATCAAAGGAAGCCCCCAAATTATGCACGGAGCTTTCATTTTTTATTATATGCTCCATTTGTGACTCGATATGAATTTCTTTTCTCACCCAATCAATACTATTTGTTCTCCTCCCAATCCCATCCTAAATACATGTCCTGCGCATTTAGATCTGGATATATAAATACATTTTGAAGTAATAGTTAAATCACCTGTGGTTTATCAACAGATATTTTTAATAAATATAATTTTTATTTTAATCATAGTGGCTTACATATCGTTCACAGTAGTATTTTAGGTACATATTAACATTGAATCAGGGGAATTTTCATCACCGAATTGTCCTCCCCCCACCTCCGTTCCCGTCCTGCCTCCCATATCCTCCACCCTCACCCCCGGGACTGCTAGAATGAGTGGTCCCCTCTGTGCCTAGCTTACTATTTAGTGGTCTTACACCTGTTTGGTCTTGGTGCCTCCCTTATTTCCCCCTCTAATTGGGAGGCGGGACTAGATAGTTCAAGTTATGTGGTTTTGTTTGAAGAAGAGAAAAGTAATAAACTGAGGGGAAAATCAAATACGCCCAAAATGGGCGGAGTCCTTCTGGAGGCTCTCATCCTAGGTTGGAGAGACGAAGGGGAAAAAGAAGGTGAAACACCACAACAGTACAAAAAGAGGTGTCAAATAAAATGGCCAATGAGCACTTCAACAATAAAGATAAGCACCACATAAAAGCCATGGTCTTGAGATATTTTTTAACTGACTTTGCCAGATTGTTGGGGAAGGCTACTGGAATTGTGTATGTGTTATGCTCAAGATATTGATGCAATTCATTCATCCAACATTCTAACGATATTTCAAATTAGATTTACCACATCAACCCCCCCCTTTTTTCATCTGAACATTCCCCAAAATTTGTGGTCATTGTAGGATAGTCAAACTTCTCGATGCAGTTTTTATCCTGACTTCCATGCTAATTTTACTTTGAGGAAAGGAAGAATATTTATCTAGAAATGTTATGCAGAGTTTCCTGCTGAAAAGTTTAGCAGTAGATAATGTTCTCCAAGCTGTTTCAAGTGGTGTGTTAACCTTTCAAGTATCAAACTTAGTGCTACTTCCTCAGTTGGTGCATTTTATTTTTAGAATGTCCCTCTAGGCAGTGGTCCTCAAACTATGGCCCGCGGGCCACATATTGTATTTGTACCTGTTTTGTTTCTTCATTGCAAAATATGCAGTGTGCATAAGAATTGGTTCATAAGTTTTGTTTTTACTATACTCAGACCCTCCAATGGTCTGAGGGACAGTGAACTGGCCCCCTGTTTAAAAAGTTTGAGGACCCCTGCTCTAGGGAAACAAAGAATCAGATTACCGATGAGCAAAAAGGACAATAATTCCTGGGCTATTGCCCACTTCGATCCCATTCCTGGATTTCTAGCTCTTGGAATATTGGTAACCTTGCACTTCCTTGTGAGATCTAAATTTCAATTTTTGGCTTTGTCATATAAAACAAGCCATATATATCAATTTCACCATAGCATAAGGATAATATTTACTGCACACATTTGCAATGATGAATCCATATGCCAAAGTATGAAATCTACAATGGAAAATGTTATAGAAATACTAGAACTTGCTTATTGCTTTCCTAAGACAGAAGTATATTTGTCTGGTACCAAACTATATTGCCTGAGTTCTCATATGAATATCAAAATTTCTTGTCATATAAAGAAATGTCAATAAATTTGATCATAGTTTCTTGTAAATGAAAACAACTTTCCTGAGGAAGGTCATAATGAGGGCAACATGATTTTTATAATACTCCTAAAAATGTTCTTTACTTTCCAAAACTGAGGAAACTAATTTTGTTAAAAACATTTGTGTGAATACAATATTGTTTACTGTGAGAGGAGTTTTGAGAAAACTTGCAGCACTTGTGCTTCTGATTCAGAGAGAATTTTGGTGGGCAATTAATTTTAAACATACTTGGCCAAAAGGTATTCCTACATTTTTCTGTCCCCAAATATTTGCTGCATTATTGTCAGAGGTGGGTAGTATTATACCTGTTTTAGGGAACTGAAAAATCAGTGATTGATTTAATATTACACATTGTAATGTGTGATACAGTGATCATTATAAAAATAGGATTAAATTTATTTTTTTATGGTTTTGGTTTTTGGACCACACCTGGTGGCGCTCAGGAGTTACTCCTGGCTCTAAATTCAGAAATCGCTCCTGGAAGGCTTAGGGGACCATATGGGATACCGGGAATCGAACCTGGGTCCATGTCAGGTCATCCATGTGCAAGGCAAACACCTTACCACTGTGCTATCACTCAGGACTAAAATTTAATTGTCTAACAGGATTTCTGTCAAATATTATTATGTAATAGAAATTTATCACTGAATATATGTTAAACAGGCCTTTAAAGGTTATGTGTTGATAACAAACAAACCTATGTTTTAAAACAAGACAATCGCTTGGAACATATAACTGAATACTTCTTGACCAATAACTATAAGTATTGTATGTATGAATTTGACATAACTTTGAATTTTGAAAGATGATTTTCCTGGTAAATTTATATACATATATAAATATATATCTTTGAAGAAAAATCTTATAAATGGAAAATTAATGAACTTGAACTCACTTAACATAGAGATCATCAAATTACTTCTTTAAAGAAATAGATTTATTTTTCGTTTTTGAGCCACACCTGGTGACACTCAGAGGTTATTGCTGACTATATGCTCAAATCACTCCTGGTTTTGAGGGACCATATGGGACTCCGGGGATCGAACCCAGGTCCATCCTGGGTCAGCTGCGTGTAAGGCAAACACTCTACCACTGTGCTATTACTCCGGCTCCTAAAGAAATAGATTTTATATATAAACACACAAACTTGTATGTGCTTGTGTGTGCTTTTGGAGGCTATATCCAATGGTGTTCAGGATTATTCCTGGCTCTGAGTTCAGATTTCACTCCTCTGACAGTGCTTAGGGGATCATCTGACATACCAGAGAATGAACTTGGGCACTGCATGCAAAGGAATTGTCTTAAGACCTGTACTGTATCTCTGGCCCATAAGTATTTTGTTTGTATTTTGGGCCACACCCAGTGGCACTCAGGGGTTCCTCCTGGCTCTGCACTCAGAAATTACTCCTGGCAGGCTCTGGGGACAATATGGGATGGCTGGGATCAAAACCAGGACAGCCCTGTGCAAGGCAAACTCCCTACCTGCTGTTATCACTTTGAACCCCCCTACATAGTTTTTGCTATTGTGGGTTATATTATGCTTGTTATAGAAACTCAAATTTTTCCTCTGGTGATATGAAAATAGATGGATAGATCAAATGCCATGGTTTAACTTTCAGATAATAATTTTATGACTTCTAATCTAAAATGTGGTTTTCAAACTGTGTTACCTGAGAATTCAGTAGAATTATTTGGTACCTATTTTGGGAGTCAAAGAGGATGCCTGGAAAGTTAATATTGCAATCAAATTTCAGTCCTGCAAATTTTGTAAGGTATTAAAGTTCTACATAAGTTTTCTCTTTAAAATGGTGTCTAATGAATAAAAGAAAACGTCAAAAGTCACTGATATGCTCCAATATGATCTATCACAGGAAGAATTTAAAAATCAGATAATTAAAAGGAGAGTTTATGGTAATCTAGTTCATAGTTACATTTAAATGTATATAAAAATATAGCTCATAATAGGGGTCAAATTTAAATTTCCTCATTTTTAAATTATTGATAATAAAAACAAGTGATTTTAGTATTCTTTGAGATAACATGCACCTTGTGAATGTATCTTCACATATTCAAAAGATGTATAAATTTTTCTCTGCTAACATCAAAGGAAAAATAGATAGGGGACCATTGGGTGGTTACTCAGTAGTATCAAGATTCAGATTTAGGGGCCAGAGCAATTTAGGGGTTGATTTTTGGGGGTAGGGCAATTGCCTTGCATGCAGAGACCCAGGTTTGATCGTTGGCATCTGGATGGTTTCCAGAACAACACAAGGAATATTTCTTTAGTGTAGAGCTGGGAGTAACCCCTGATCATCACCTGGTTTAGGGAAAAATCAGATTTAGTCTGTACACATGAGTTAAGGTAAAGGTGAACTAAATAAATAGGGCGCTATCCTAGAAGATAAAATAATTATTCTCCATTTGTAGGGCTGTTTGGGAGTTTTGAGGGTCAGTGGTTTATATAAATATATTTATATATAGTGCTTTAGAATACTTTGATAACTGTCTTTTGCTTTCTATTGTATACTATGAAAAGTAGCTACTAGTTGTAGACAACGGTGAAATGATTGTAGAATAGTTGGCTAGTTGTAGTAGATTATGTGTGGTAGTGACTTGTATATTATTGTTAGATTTGTAGAGTATGTAAGGTGGTATGTGACTAATTTTTGCATTCTATAAGTGACATTTTATAAAGCTAACTGAGTCTATGTATTGTCCTAGCACAACAATCATCTAAATATTGCAAGAGGCCTGCCTATCAGGCCTCTCATTAATTTGCCACATCCATGCTGACTGAAACTACTTACAAACATTTATCTCAGCCTGACTAGTGAATCCCTGTTGATGATCAGATCACAATCCCTAGTTATAATTTCTCATTGCAAATCCAAAGTCAGCTTGCAGCATGCTTTGGTGCTAAGTTCTCCCTTTATGAAGAAGACTCCATCATTCTTGCCAGTGTAGTAAACCTAAATCATCCTTGCATGCTGTGGTGTAAATGTGTCAAACTCCTTTGAAACATGGACCATCGAATTGGATAGTTTATGTTATTAGTCAATTTTGAGATGTACAACATTAATATATTCACAAAATTATTCTTGATCACTTATTAAAAAGTTTCTTGTTGAAGGAAACTCATATTGTTACCTTAGTTATTTATTTTTTCCTACAGTATATAAATACCTCTTTCAAAGGACATTTTTTTCTAGGCATATAGTGTTACTTAGTACAGTATCAGAATGACATAAATTTCATCCATACACATTGATCAGAGACTAGAATATTTTCTTCACTAGGTTTTTCTTGCAAGTAAGCTGTCTGTGTTAAATGACTACCCCAAAAATAAGGCATACTCTGGCTTCTTTAAATAGTATTTCATGGCTGTGTTCATTATTCATTATCTTTATAATTCCCAATGTTTTGAATTTATGTAATATGCACATTAGCTCTATAAAATAATCTAAGTTGTTGGGGAGTTTGGAAGATAACTATAAAGACATTCTAAAACTGCTTAGTTTAGGATTTTATGCCAAGAAAGAATGTCTGACTAGACACTTTTAACATTAAGTTGCCAGACTTTCCTCATGAAGAAGGATGAAATAAAAGAAGAAATAAAACTCATGAAAGAAGAAGCATAGTTATTTAATTCTCAAAAGAGCACAGATCCTAAACTTTGTGTCTGTAATTATCCAATGAGAGATGTCAGACATGAAACTATTTTTTGCAGTGATTCAGGCAGAACATTTTATGGGGAAATCAAGTTGGGTGTGTATGCATTATGTATATATGTATATATAGGGAAATATTAAAATAAGATTCTTAACAGCTTGAATGTTCAACTCAGTGGTGAGGGCCACAGACAATTAAAGATTGATGTCTCTTGTGTGTTTTTAAGCATTTTACCACCTGTCATATTAAGAACACTTGAGGATTCATGGATATTTAGCTTTGAGAAAAGGCAATTCATTCAATGAAAGAATTATGGAGGTGATTTCACACCAGAAGTGTGATTATGGAGAAGAAATAGCTGTATCATATCTTACTGGACAGAGAGAAAGAATCAGTGTGCCAAGGAAAAATACTATTAGAAAATATTACTAGAAAAATACTAAACCCCACTTTTAAAAATATATAACTACTTATGGATCCAACTCCACACTGATAAGGATGGTTGGGCCTGAAATCTATGTGCAGTTAAATTAATAGTTGCTAAAGACACGAGAAGTATTAAGAGATATTTTTGAAATATTAAGTTCAATAACTTTGCTGTCTCTGCCTTATGCAAGCATTGGTGGATTATTCTACTGGAAAGTATACTGTAAGAGATGATTAAAACAATGATTTGCTGGATAGGTAAGCACAGATATAATTTTTTCTTAGAGTTAAAAAGCTAAGAATTCATTTTTTAATTTCTTTACTCCCATTTTCATTGATTTTTTGAAACTGCTTACAAACCATTAAAAGAATATGTAATTTCATGCTAATTTGAGGTATACATTGGGTGGTTATCATCACTGTTTACCTAATAACTTTGTCCTCCTAGAAATAAAACTAAATGGAATCAAAATCATTACTAAGTAATGAGCATTCCAAGTTACCTTGACATAGGCCACAATCTTCAATGAAATAGTTGCCAGGTAGAGTGAGTTCATTGCAAAATCCATCAGGTTCCACCAATCATGGATATATTCAGTAAATCCTCCATCCCACATTTCCTTAATCTCCCCCCAAATGAAACCTGAAGAATAGAGGGAAATTATTTTTATACAGGTTTAAATGATAGTCGTAGATATTATAGTAGGATCCTCAGAATGAAGAAAGATGAAATTAATGAATGAACTGGGGTAAGTGGAGTGAAATCTTAGAGAAAGTTATCATATTCTTTCTTTTCTGCTTCATATCCAGGTTTCCAACTTGCTAAACATAATAACCTTTGCCTAAAGATGTCCATATGTGCTAATTTTATGAATACTACTCACTTTTAACGTTACTATATAGTATCTAATATGTAATTTGGGATGCTATTTTTCCCTACTCTCTCCCTATTTTGGACTGAGAATAATTTCATTTATAAAAAATTAGGTCAATATTATGCCATAATCTTTAGTTTTATCTAAATTCTAGAATTAAAATTGTTCAGGTGAGTTTTGAGATGAACAAAGTTAACATGAGTCAAATAACTGAATGGTGATACTGGAGAGTTAGTAGAATCAACATAAATTAGAATACCCTTCTGACCTCTCATTTTTGGATATTTCTTGGAATTCCAGACAATTACATAGATATTTCTTTGGTCTGAGACTGTGTAAAGTGTTATAAAGTGTGGCTATGCTCTAACCTTCACAAACTAAAGTACATTGGAGTCACTGGGGAAATCATGTTAAAATTTGGAATTTCTGGTGAGACTTGAAATTCTTTATGTTTAACAAGCTCCAAATACTGATATTTCTATTTGAGGGTATCACAGTTTGAGCAGCAAGCACTTCAAGGATAGCAATCTATTATAGGGTACCATTATTGTTGGACCAAGTTGACTTAATTGTTTTTATTATGAATTGTGTAGATTTCCCAGTTCTCCTGCTGATTGTGGACTCAATATAAAAATAAAATGTAAAACCAAAATAAGAACTGGTACAATGATAAACAGCTATGAGAAGGAAGCCTACAAATATCACTAATTCTGGAAAAGAAGACACTGATCAACTGCCATATCCAACATACCTGAAGCCTACTGACTAATACTTGAGTTTTCTTCTAAAGCAACTGACAGAATACCCATGCTTTGAAAATGTAGTATTATCATGAGCAATCACAGGTTTTACTGCCAATATTATGGTGGGTCATGCAATACTGAAAAACTGGGGAAGGGATAAAAAACATTTCTGTTGCTCCCAACAAAGGGTGCATATTTCAATTATTTCTTCAGACAGAATCAAGAGGTATTTTGTTCAAAGATTATGGTCCTTTTGACTCACCAAGGACCCAGGGCAATATCATCCATTCCACAACAGTTGGAGGAGGCCCCTGGACATGGAGGTCTGTCCTGACGATGTGTTGAGAAGCCAGGAGAAGCATGAAGAGGAAGGTCAGATATGATGCTGTGTGGCAGATGAACTTGATAAAGGGTTTCTTGATGAACAGCCCAAGATTACTCCTGGGTGATATCAGATATGCTATAGACAGCATGGGAAACAGGAACCCAATGGTCATGCAAGTCAGAAGCTTGACTACCCAGTGTTTCCGTCGCCATCCAGGGAAGCCATCATACCACAGAGTGGCAAGTAACTGTTGGCAATTAGGCTGAGCAACGAACTGCGAAGAAAAGAAAGTGTTAGGCATCCAAGATGTCTGGAGTAAGTGTATATTCACAATACCTCCCTCTGTTTAGAGCCCATATGTGGAACATCTCAAGAGGAGATCTGATTTCCCAGTTCTGATGAATGGGTCAAACTCCAGAGGCAACTGTACTTATTCAACTCTGAGTTGTTTATTTGTTTTATATTCTAAACAAACAGCTGGATGGTACTCTGGCTTGTCTTCCTATTTCTTCCCACAAGATCAGGTCAGAGAAATGGTTTCTCAAATTGGGTTCTGAATCAGAGATATCTAGGGAACATATACATTAAATAATCCTTTGGGTAGACTCTACAGATTGATTAAATGAGATTCCTGGTGTGGGGAATTGAATGGAATCTAGCCAGTTATTTTTCATTGTCCTGGGAACTGACATACTACTTAGCAGAAAATCATAGACATATGCCACATTGCTACAGAGATCTGGTAGGTTTCAGGTGGAGCTTGGCAGCTGTATTAGTGAGCTGACAGTTTAAACACCACACCTGGAAGACACTCACACACATGCCAATTTTTTCTTTCACTATTTGTATACCAAGTCAGCTGTTTGTTGAAAAATTATAACACAGATATCTCCATAACATAGTAAATCCTAGTGTAATCAAGTAGAGGCAGCAGTTAAAGACAGATTTGTAAATGAAAGTACTAGAGATGTCTTCCCTCATATTCTCAAATCCTCCAGCTAAAACAGCAGTTCTCAATCTTGGTTGCAAATTGCAATTCATTAATCAATCATCAGAGCTGACAGGGGGAGCTTTAGAAAGAAGAAAAAATTAAGACCACAAGCAAAACCCAATGTCTAGATAGCATCCTCAAATAATCTAACGGTTTAAGTTAATATTTGGCGTTAGCATTTTTTTTTTTTGGTTTTTCAGGCCACAGCCGTTTGGTGCTCAGGGGTTACTCCTGGCTAGGCGCTTAGAAATTGCCCCTGGCTTGGGGGGACCATATGGGACGCCGGGGGATCGAACCACGGTCCTTCCTTGGCTAGCCCTTGCAAGGCAGACACCTCACCTCTAGCGCCACCTCGCCGGCCTCTGGTGTTAGCATTTTTAAGACTTCCAGGAGACTGCAAAGTGTAGTCAAGGTTCCTCCCCTTGACCAAGTGCATTTATACATCTAGGTTGTCATTGTTGAGGATATAGCTTGTGTTTGTTTCACTTAGTGAAATGACCAGATACACACAAATTCTTATCTCCCTGGGCAATTCACTAGCAAGAACATGATGTTCCAAGGAAGACAGTGGCAGAAATCTATTGTCGTTGTCTCCTCATGCACTGTGACCATTTCCATGCTGCAAAAGCATCAACTCATTGATTTATGTTAAGACAATGAAGTTATATGTGTGATTGTAGAAAGTGGTCACATATAAAACTATTAATTATTCTTAACAGCTTAAAGTGAAGTTAATATTATCACTAATACATCTTGCCAGAGCCAACTGCCAACAACCCTTTTATAGCTGTGCTGGACTGCTGCTGGGCAATATCGTAATTAGGACAAAACATCCTATTCATCCTTTTCTAAATATAGAAATAAACGTTTACATCTTCCAGAAAAATCCAGAAGCACTGGTGCTCTCCAAGTCGAAATCCCAAGTGATACCCAGTCAAAGTAGAGGGGTGGAGAAAAGTTTTTAAACCTGACAATATCTTGTCCTCACAAATATGTTAGGACTGTTCGTGCATTTTTTCTCTCCAATGCTTCATTTATCAAGTACTCCCAGACAAGGACAAAAATTAATATTTTTCTTCCTGCGTAAGAATTTTGGATATATCCCACATCCCCCTATGAGCACATGCCGGACCATAAATGTGAACTCCATAAAAATCAAGAAATTGTTTCAGCAATTTCTCAGAAAAAGTGAATTACAAACAGAAACAGGTAAATAACTTAAAAATGAAAATTAAACAGCTCATTATTGAAAGAGCAGTTGAAAAGAGACAAAATCAGGAGGAAATCAAGATTCCTGGAAACAAATGAGAATGAAGACACAAAATAATAGAAGTTGTGATACACAACAAAGCAATATTAAGAGGACAATTGTATAACTTTGCAAATATTCATCAGGTTGGAAAAATGGCCAACATCTATAGCATAACGACACAGTTAAATTTGGACAATGACCGATAAAATGAACCAAAAATAGGCAGGTGAAAGGTAATAATAACACTTAGACCAGATATTAATAAACTGCCAACAGAGAAAATAATCCAAAAATCAATGAAAGAAAGACTTGCTTATTCGAAAAAATGAACAATATATACACCATTAGCAAGACTCACAAAGAAAAAAAAGAAAGAAATTTATAACCCAATTCAGAAATGAAAACGTGGAGGTCACTACAGATAATACAAAATTCCAATGGCAATCAGAGATTAATTTGATAATATTTATGTCACAAAAGAAAATAAGCTGGATTCAACAGAAAAATTCTTGCACTCTTATAACCTCCCAAGTTTGAACTAAGATGATCTGGAATATTTGAATAGACCTATCACTCAAACAAAATCCCATGCCCATAGGATTCACTAGTGAATATTTTCATACTTATAAAGTATATCTACTGCCAATAGTTTTTAGACCCTTCCAGAAAATTGAAGAAACAGATATACTCCCAAATGTTTCTCTGAAGCTACCATCATCCTGATACCAAAGGAAGACAAAGACATCACACAAAAAAGAGAAATACAGGCCTATATTCTGTATCATTCTCCAACCTTAAAATGCACTCTAAAGCAGAAGTCATTATATAAGCACTGTATTGAAATAAAGACATACCCTTAGATTAGTGGAATAGAGTTGAATATTATGAGACTGACTCCAGAAATACGATCATCTGTAAACAGAGATGTAAAAATACTCAACAAATGACTAGCAAATAAAATCTGACAGCTCATCAGACCAAGAAAAATTCATTCTAGAGATGCAAGGATTGTTTAACATATGCAAGTCAATCAATATAATACACCATAGAAATAAGAAGAAAAATAAAACCTTATTCTCATAACAATAAATGCAGAAAATTATTTGACAAGGTCCAACGAGAGTTCATGATAAAACTCAAAAAGAAGGCAAGTGAAAAAACTTTTCTCACTATAGTCAAGGCCATTTACTACAAGCCAATGGCAAAAATTACACTTAATAGGGAAAAACTAAAATGCCTTTCCTCTAAGATATGGCATATGAAAAGTTTGCCCCCTTTTCCCACTTCTATTAAGTATATTACTGGACATACTTGCTTTAGCAATCAGGCAAGAAAAATATATCTAAATAGTCCAAATAGGAAAAGAAGAAATCATGTTCTCATTGTTTGCAGATGATATTAAACTATATTTAGAAAATCCTAAAGTCTCTACTAAAAAGCTTCTTGAAATCATAGATTTATATAGCAAAGTGGCAGGCTACAAAATTTGTATGCAGAAATCTCTGACTTTTTATGTACAAAATATGAAACAGAAGAAGAACATTAAAATAGAATCCTATTCACAATTGTGCTTCAGAAAATCATGTATCTTTGAGTTAACTAAAGAAGTGGAAGACTTATACAAAAATATTACAAACACAGCTTCAAGAAATAAGAGAGGAGACAAAGAAATGAGACATATAGTCTGCTCATAGATTGGAAGGATTAACATTATTGAAATGGTAATTCTTTTCAGAGAATTGTACATATTTAATGCATCCTTATAAGAAAACCCATGTTTTTCAAAGAAGTATTTCAAATACTTGTGAAAATGTATCTGGAACAATAAGCATCCACAAATAGCTTTATAAACCCTTAGGGGAGAAAGATGGGGCGCATCTCTTTCTCCAAACTTAAATGTACTATAAAGCAGAAGTCATTTTATAAGCATGGTATTTGAATAAAGACATACCCTCAGATCAGTGGAATACATTTGAAAATTGTGAGACTGACTCCAGAAATACTATCATTTAATCTTTGAAAGGGGCAAGAGATACAAAGTAGAGGAAGAAAAGCTTCTTCAACAAGAGGTGCTGGGAACACTGGTCAACTACATGCAAAAAAAAGTGAATGCAGACCTCACTTTAGCACCATGCATGAAGGTCAAAACAATATTGATTAAATACTTTTATCACAATGAAGGTAGAGGCATTGTCATCACTTTGCAAACAAGTGGAAGCGAAGATAAACAATTGACACTATTAACATGAGAATTTCCTTCACTTCAAAGGGAACAGGGAATATGATGAATAGACTTTGATAAATTCAAGGAAATATTTACCCAATATCCATCACATAACAGGTTAATATCTAAGATATACAAGGTACTGATAGAACTTATCAAGAAAAGATCAAACCACGTTGAAAACTGGTGAGTAAAAATGAATAGACATTTTTTAAGGTGTGTTTTATTTGAACACCTTGATTACATACATGATTGTGTTTGGGTTTCAGTCATGTAAAGAACACCACCCATCACCAGTGCAACATTACCATCACCAATGTCCCAAATCTCCCTCCTCCCGACCCGACCCCCACCTGTACTCTAAACAGGCTCTCCATTTCCCTCATACATTCTCAATATTAGGACAGTTCAAAATGTACTTATTTCTCTAACAAAACTCATCACTCTTTGTGGTGAGCTTCCTGAGGTGAGCTGGAACTTCCAGCTCTTTTCTCTTTTGTGTCTGAAAATTATTATTGCAAGAATGTCTTTCATTTTTCTTAAAACCCATAGATGAGTGAGACCATTCTGCGGTTTTCTCTCTCTCTCTGACTTATTTCACTCAGCATAATAGATTCCATGTACATGCATGTATAGGAAAATTTCATGACTTCATCTCTCCAGACAGCTGCATAATATTCCATTGTGTATATGTACCACAGTTTCTTTAGCCATTCGTCTGTTGAAGGGCATCTTCGTTGTTTCCAGAGTCTTGCTATGGTAAATAGTGCTGCAATGCATATAAGTGTAAGGAAGGGGTTTTTGTATTGTATTTTTGTGTTCCTAGGATATATTCCTAGGAGTGGTATAGCTGGATCTTATGGGAGCTCGATTTCCAGTTTTTGCAGGAATCTCCATATCGCTTTCCATAAAGGTTGAACTAGATGGCATTCCCACCAGCAGTGTATGAGTTCCTTTCTCTCCACATCCCCGCCAACACTGTTTATTCTCATTCTTTGTGATGTGTGCCATTCTCTGTGGTGTTGTTTTGATCATCGTTGTTTTGATTTGCATCTCCCTGATGATTAGTGCTGTGGAGCATTTTTTCATGTGTCTTTTGGCCATTTGTATTTCTTCTTTTTCAAAGTGTCTGTTCATTTCTTCTCCCCATTTTTTGATGGGATAAGATGTTTTTTTCTTGTAAAGTTTTGTCAGTGCCTTGTATATTTTGGAGATTAGCCCTTTATCTGATGGGTATTGGGTGAATAGTTTCTCCCACTCAGTGGGTGGCTCTTGTATCCAGGGCACTATTTCCTTTGAGGTACAGAAGCTTCTCAGCTTAATATATTCCCATCTGTTAATCTCTGCTTTCACTTGCTTGGAGAGTGCAGTTTCCTCCTTGAAGATGCCTGTAGTCTCAATGTCCTGGAATGTTTTGCCTATGTGTTGTTCGATATATCTTATGGTTTTGGGTCTGATATCGAGGTCTTTAATCTATTTGAATTTTACCTTCGTACATGATGTTACCTGGGGGTCTAAGTTCAATTTTTTGCAAGTGGCTAGCCAGTTGTGCCAACACCAGTTGTTGAAGAGGCTTTACCTGCTCCATTTAGGATTTCCTGCTCCTTTATTAAACATTAGGTGATTGTATGTCTGGGGAACATTTTCTGAGTATTCAAGCCTATTCCACTGATCTGAGGGCCTGTCCTTATTCCAATACCATGCTGTTTTGATAACTATTGCTTTGTAGTAAAGTTTAACGTTGGGGAAAGTAATTCCTTCCATATTCTTTTTCCCAATGATTGCTTTAGCTATTCTAGGGTGTTTATTGTTCCAAACAAATTTCAAAAGTGCCTGATCCACTTCTTTGAAGAATGTCATGGGTATCTTTAGAGGGATAGCATTAAATTTGTATAATGCCTTGGGGAGTATTGCCATTTTGATAATGTTAATCCTGCCAATCCATGAGCAGGGTATGTGTTTCCATTTCCACGTGTCCTTTCTTATTTCTTGGAGCAGAGTTTTAGAGTTTTCTTTGTATAGGTCCTGCACATTTTTAGTCAAGTTGATTAGAAGATATTTGAGTTTGTGTGGCACTATTGTGAATGGGGTTGTTTTCTTAATGTCCATTTCTTCCTTATTACTATTGGTGTATAGAAAGACCGTTGATTTTTCTGTGTTAATTTTGTAGCCTGCCACCTTGCTATATGAGTCTATTATTTCTAGAAGCTTTTTGGTAGAGTCTTTAGGGTTTTCTATGTACAGTATCATGTCATCTGCAAACAGCGAGAGCTTGACTTCTTCTTTTCCTATCTGGATTCCCTTGATATCTTTTTCTTGCCTAATCGCTATAGCAAGTACTTCCAGTGCTCTGTTGAATAGGAGTAGTGAGAGAGGACAGCTTTGTCTTGTGCCAAAATTTAGAGGGAAGTCTTTTAGTTTTTCTCCATTGAGGATAATATTTGCCACTGGTTTGTGATAGATGGCCTTCACTATATTGAGAAAGGTTCCTTCCATTCCCGTCTTGCTGAGAGTTTTGATCAAGAATGGGTGTTGGACCTTATCAAATGATTTCTCTGCATCTATTGATATGATCATGTGGTTTTTATTTTTCTTTTTGTTGATGTTGTGTATTATGTTGATAGATTTATGGATGTTAAACCATCCTTGCATTCCTAGGATGAAACCTACTTGATCATAGTGAATGATCTTCTTAATGAGGCATTGAATCCTATTTCCCAGGATTTTGTTGAGGATCTTTGCATCTGCATTCATCAGCGATATTGGTCAGTAATTTTCCTTTTTCGTAATATCTCTGTCTGGCTTAGGTATCAGGGTGATGTTGGCTTCATAAAAGCTATTTAGAAGTGTTTCCGTTTGTTCAATTTCATGAAAGAGTCTTGCCAGGATTGGTAGTAGTTCCTCTTGGAAAGTTTGAAAGAATTCATTAGTGAATCCATCTGGGCCTGGGCTCTTGTTTTTGGGCAGACATTTGATTACTGTTTTAATTTCATCAATTGTGATGGGTGTGTTTAGATATGCTACATCCTCTTCCTTCAACCGTGGAAGATTATAAGAGTCCAAGAATTTATCCATTTCTTCCAGGTAGTGGTGTAGTTTTTAGTGGTGTAGAGTTTCTCAAAGTAGGTTCTGATTACCCTTTGAATCTCTGTCATATCAGTAGATCTCTCCTTTTTCATTCCTAATACGAGTTATCAAGTTTCTCTCTCTCTTTCTTTGTTAGGTTTGCCAGTGATCTATCAATCTTCTTTATTTTTTCAAAGAACCAACTTCTGCTTTCGTTGATCTTTCGGATTGTTTTTTGGGTTTCCACTTCGTTGATTTTTGCTCTCAGCTTTGTTATTTCCTTGTCTTCTTATTTTTGGGTCCTTTTGTTGAGCACTTTCTAGGTCTATTATCTGTGTCATTAAGCTACTCAGGTAAGCTCCTTCTTCCTTCCTGATGTGTGCTTGCAAAGCTATAAATTTTCCTCTCAGCATTGCTTTTGCTGTGTCACATAAGTTCTCATAGTTTGTGTCTTTATTGTCATTGGTTTCCAGGAACCTTTTGATTTCCTCCTTGATTTCATCTCGGACCCACTGGTTATTGAGTATGAGGCTGTTTACCTTCCAGGTGTTAAAGTTTTTCTTCTGAGTCCCTTTGGAATTCACAAATAATTTCAGAGCCTTGTGGTCAGCGAAGGTAGTCTGCAAAATTTCTATCCTCTTGATATTATGGAGGTATGTTTTGTGTGGTAGGATGTAGTCTATCTTGGAGAATGTCCCATGTACATTGGAGAAGAATATGTATCCAGGTTTCTGGGGATGGAGTGTCCTGTATATATCTACTAGGCCTCTTTCTTCCATTTCTCTCCTCAGGCCTAGTATATTCTTGTTGGGTTTCAGTCTGGTTGACCTATCCAGTGTTGACAAAGCCGTGTTGAGGTTCCCCACAATTATTGTGTTGTTATTGATATTATTTTTTGTTGGAGGCTGTTAGAGCTAGAGAGCAAAATGGAGTTTCTGATGCCTGAGAAACCAAAGGCCTTTGTACCCGACAGGCGGCCACTGTGGTATTTACCCCCTGGACCTAAAAGAAATGTTAACCAAACAAGTCAGATGTCCCAGTAAATCGCCTGAGTTGCTAAGATAAGTCACATCCTGTTAAGCTACCATTGTGAAAGAATGTCTGTGTGATATAAGTCTATGAGATATAAGGGTATGTTGTAAAATTGGAAAGTCCATCCTGTATGACCCCCCCTACTTTTGTATACCATGGAAAAGTACTGAAAGCTACTTCCTTATGCTGTAGAACTATATAAGCTTGTCTTGCCTTAATAAATTCAGCTCTTGATCAGCCAGCTTGACTTGAGCTCATTTTTTTCTCAGCCTCTTTCCTCACTTTCAGGTCAGATCCCGCTTTAGATCCACAAATTACTACGTGATCCTTAGTCCACTCTGCGGGCAGGGTCCTAGGGGGTTACAATTTTTCAGATTTGTCAACAGTTGTATTATATACTTTAATATTTAATCGTTGTATTAAATATTTTAATATGCCCCTCATTCGGTGCATATATGTTTAGGAGAGTTATTTCTTCCTGCTCTACATACCCCTTAATTAATATAAAATGTCCATCTTTGTACCTTGCAACCTTCCTGAGTATAAAGTTTGCATTATCTGATATTAGTATGGCCACTCCAGCTTTATTATAGGTGTTGTTTGCTTGGATAATTTTTCTCCAGCCTTTTATTTTGAGTCTATATTTGTTCTGACTAGGTGCGTTTCTTGTAGGCAGCAGAAGCTTGGATTGAGTTTTTTGATCTATTTAGCCACTCTGTGTCTCTTAACTGGTGCATTTTGTCCTTTGACGTTGAGAGAAAGAATTGTCCTGGGATTTAATGCCATCTTTGTATATAAATTTGGTGTGTCTTTTGGTTAGTCTTGTCTTAAATTAGGTCTTTCAGTTTTTCTCTTAAGACTGGTTTTGAGTCTGTAAAGTTTCTGAGCTGTTTTTTGTCTGCGAAACCATGTATTCTTCCATCAAACCTGAAAGTGAGTTTTTCTGGGTACAGTATTCTAGGTGAAGCATTCATTTCATTCAGTCTTGTCACAATATCCCACCACTGCTTTCTGGCATTGAGTGTTTCTGGTGACAGATCTGCTGTAAATCTAAGGATGCTTGCTTGAACGTAATTTCCCCTTTTGATCTTGCTGTTTTCAGAATTCTGTCTCTCTATCTGTGGGATTTGTCATTGTGACTAGAATGTGTCTTGGGGTGGTTTTTCTGGGGTCTTTTTTGGTTGGTACTCTTCGAACATGCAGGATTTGATCACATATATTCTTTAGCTCTGCAAGTTTCTCTTTAATGATGTTTTGACCGTTGATTCTTCCTGGAAATTTTCTTCCTGGGTCTCTGGGACTCCAATGATGCTTAAGTTGTTTCTGTTGAGCTTATCATAGACTTCTATTTTCATCTGTTCCCATTCTTTGACTAATTTTTCCATTGTCTGTTCATTTGCTTTAAGTTTTTTCCAATCTCTCCTGCTGTATGGAATTGTTATGTATCTCATCTTCCACAGTACCAAGTCTATTCTTAGCTTCTGATACCCTGTCCCAGAGCTTATCCATTTTGTCATTCACTTCGTTTACTGAGTTTTTCAGGCCTGTTAGTTGATATGTTATGTCAGTTTGGAGTTTTGTGATTTCTCTCTTCATATTTTATTGTTTCTTATTAGTGTTCTGTTCAACTCAATCCATGGTTTCTTTGAGTTCATTGAGGACCTTCCATATTGCTAGTCTAAAGTCCTTATCTGAGAGGTTGATTAGTTGGTTGGTCATTATCTGGTCATCAGAATTGTCACCTTCATTCTCTATGTCTGATGCTGGCCTGTGTTGTTTCCCCATTATCATACTTGTATTGTGGGTTTTTCTACGTGTTGTGGTGGTATTCATTGACTATATGATGCAGGCATCAAACTCCTCTGGCTCCGCCCTTTCTGGAAGGCCGACTTGCTTCTAAGGGAGGGGAGTCCTCTGTGGATGAAGCCTCACACAGGATCAAATCTTGGGCCTGAGTACGCAGCAGAGAAGACAGTCCAGATAGAAATGCTTGTTTCTGTGATCCAGCACAATTCTTAGTGTGATTTTTTCTTTTGTTGCGATGGTGTTCTTTTCTTAGAAAGAGCGCACGGCCGCGTAGTGAAGCAGAGCCAAAGTGCTCTGCTGGAGCCTCTTTTCAGCCCACTCCCAAGAGGTTCACACAACAGGATAGTAGACAGACACACACAAGCAGCACTCACAGTTTTTCACAGTCGGGCCCCACGGGGCAGTCATAATTTTCATTTGCTTGCTGGGCAGCTTCAGAATGCAGTATTTTTGGGGTTCACTTCCCAGGACTCTGAGGAGAGCTTCAAGAATTCAGGAAAGACAGAGAAGCACAGGACAGGGCTCCCTTCAGGTCCTCAGTTTCCTCAGAAGAAGCTGAATAGACATTTTTCAAAGAAGATGACATTTTTCAAAGAGATAGCCAAAAGGCACACATTCTCCACATCAATAGTCATCAGGGAGATGCAAATAAAACAGCAATGAGATATTATCACACACCATGAAGAACATAACACACCACAAAGAAAAAGAATAACAGGGCTGGTGAGGCTGTAGACAGAAAGGACTCTCATTCACTGCTTATGGGAATGCTGACTAGTACAGTTGTTTTGTAAAACAATATGTATATTCCTGAAAAAAATGGAAATTGAGTTTCCATATTATCCAGCAAAAGCACCTCTTGGGTGATAGCATAGGGAAACAAAAACACAACGCAAACATGCTCAAATGTACTCCAATATTAGTAGCAGAACTATTTAAAATATCCAGGATCTGGAAACAACCCAAGTGTCTGAATACATATTAGTGGCCAAAGAAACGGTGGTACATATATAATAGTATACTAACCAGCTTTTAGGGAAAATAGAATCATGAAATTTGCTTATACATGGATGTATATGGAAATTATTATGCTGAGTAAAATGAGTCAGAGGGAAAGGAGATACACAAAATAACTTTATGTATATATCTTTGAAAAATAAAAGATAATTTGATAAGAGACAATAGAGATGAGGAAAAGGAAGACCAGTACATGATATTAAGATTCCCTCAAAAAACAGTGCAGTTAGGGTAGAGAAGGGTCCACTATGACAAAGATAGTTGGAACAGTCCACTATGGACAAGAACTGGATAAAGTGATATGCGTGGTACCCTTTCAATGTTCAAACCAGTGTCAAAAAAGAAAAGAGAGAGAGAGAGAGAGAGATAGAATTAAAAATATCTGCTCCAGAGGCAGTCTGTAATGGTTTGGGGGAGTAAAACTGGGTATAATTTTGGTGGAAAATGTGCACCAGTGAAGGGTGGTGTACATTCTATGACTGAAACTCAATCATGAACAATTTTGTAACCTCAGTACCATACTTAAAGAATTATTAAAAATAGTACAGACATTATTGTTTTGACCATTATTCTAATAGGAAATGTCATTTGCAATAGGGCAAACTTACACATTAAAACTTTATTCTATGGAATGAAATTGCAAGGTCTTATATCTTCTTTACAATCCTGATCAAAGAAATACAGAATAGAAAAAAAAGATTTGGCTTATATATACACATAATGAAAACTACATAACTTTAAGAAAATTTGAAGTTCTATTTGTTACACCATAAATCAAAGCAGAAGCTGTCATACTAAATGAAGTAAATTAGAAGAGAAAGACAAAACAGATAATCTCATTAATATGTGATATATTTATAGAGAGACAATGTTACCAGAAAGACAAAGTCCAAAAAAAAAATAAACCAAACATATTCTGATGACAGAGATAAGGCTTCCAAGGTCGTAGTGGGCAGAATCTTTCAGGGACTGTGACTAAAGGATATATCAAATTTAGTAATGAATCTTTTATATAAAATTATGTATCTAAACCAGTTAAGCAGTTAAACACTCTTATGACTCATGGTTATTTATAAATAAAAATAAAATTTAAAAATATTATGCTGCCACACTATTTGGGTGTTGGCCTGGCAATTTGGGAATATTATTGAAGGGAGGTCAACATTGGTGGTGGCTTTGGCCCAGAAACATTGTATGTCTGAAACCTAACTATAACAAGCTTAGTAAGTCACAATGGTTTCAATAAAATAGTAGCATAGACCCAGGGTGCTGATCATGGTGTGGCAGTGGAGGAATCAAATGTTGGGTCCTATTGGAATCAATATATTCCTTATTGAATAGTCACGTTCTATACATAAAATAACACATTTTCAAATAAAATGGATTATTATGCATGGCACATTTTGGAGGAAGGGGGGAATTTTGATAGATGAAGGAATGATTTTTCACTGAGAAAGAATCACAAGTCAAGGTTGTAGCAAGAATGGCTATTTTAAAATGAACATACATGCTGAGGTAGCCTGAGGGGTTCTTTAAAAACAAATGGGAAGATTAATGAATATGGTTGGAGCTCAGAAAAACATAATATTCTGCAAGTGGTTTTCCTTGAGCTTTTCAGGAGCTTGGCCTAAAGAGATCAATGTAACTTATCTCTGTTGATTTTAATGTAATCCAGGGACAGGAAACCTGAACTCACCTGACAGGCTGTCTCTGTATCTGTGCGTCTATGTAACAAGGATGAATCTTTAGTGTTTGATGGGTCCTTCTGAGAAGCCTTTCAGTCTGGATCACTCTAAAACCACTTTATTTACTGTGCTGGCAAGCTCTTGAACATAGTCCCAAGGGCAGGGGTCATAGTGCAGCGGGTAGGGCACTAGCCTTTCAGGCTACCGACTCAAGTTCAATTCCCTGGTGTCTCATATATGGTCTTCAGCGCCCTGCCAGGAGTGATTCCTGATTTCAGAGCCACTGTAAACTTAAGTTTACTGAGTAAATTCAGTGGGAAGGGAAGGGATGAGGAGGGGAGAGGAGGGAAGGGCCAAAAGGGAGGGAGGGGAAAGAGTAGGGAGGGGAAGGAAGGAAGGGAGGGAAGGGCAGAGAATGGGCTAAAATATCATTATTATGCAGGAAACACTTAAAAATAATGACAAAATTGCAGCCCTGGTCTCAAAGGGCCTGACAAAGGTTTTAGTGCAAGCAGGAACCTTCTAATTAATACCTAAAGTGGGAATATCAACCGAATAAAGAACAAGGTTTGTGTAGCTAAAGAGAGGTTAAACTTAACAGAAATTTTAAGGGAATAATTATTGCTTTTGTCCATCAAAACCATTGAGGCTCTACTTGCCTGATTTTATTTTCAGGGATATTTTTCTGATTTATCTTTCATTTACAAAATCATAGAATTTTCAAGTACATAGCTTAAAAAGCCTTGGTCACTGTGTTTTAAGACCAGTACCTATTCTAAACTTTCTCCCTTTTCCCCTTTTAAATAGCAACCTCATGTTGAGTTTTTAATAATAGCATTGAGTACTTAATTTTGTGAGTAAAACTAAATTCATGCCTATTTTTAATCCTTGGTCCTTGCTATGAGGGACAAAATTTTTAAATTCTATTGGAAACAGAGATTCCAAATAACTTGTACGTGGTAAAGGTCAGATTTTTAATTCTGTTCTATATGAATGAGCACATTACCGATGTTCTAATTCCATAATACCCAGATCTAGCTTGCTTCTTTTTGTGTGTAATAAAAAATAAATATATATTGAACATATTAAAATAAAATGAAACATATTAGGTCAGAGCAATAATATAGTAGGTAGCGTGTTTATCTAGCACACAGCCAACCCAGGTTTATTCTTTGGCATACCACATCGTCCTCCAAGACTACCAGGAGTAATTACTGAATGTAGAGCCATGAATAACCCCTTATCATCACCATGAGGAGTTCTGTACATTTTTAACACTACCAAATGCACCAAATGAGACCTCTTGACCCCTGGCCCTTATTCTTTCATTTTTGTTGGTTTTTTTTTTTTTTTTTTTGGTTTTTGGGCCACACCCGGTAACGCTCAGGGGTTACTCCTGGCTATGCGCTCAGAAGTTGCTCCTGGCTTCTTGGGGGACCATATGGGACGCCGGGGGATCGAACCGCGGTCCGTCCAAGGCTAGCGCAGGGAAGGCAGGCACCTTACTTTTAGCGCCACCGCCCGGCCCCTCATTTTTGTTTTTCTTCTCCTCCACCCAATTTCTTTCCTTCTCCTTGCTATATTCTGGGGCCAGGGGTGTTCAAAACAACTCTACTTTAATCAATTGCATTTCATCATACATTTACTTTAAATACCACCTACAAGTGACAATATTCTATATTTTATCCTTCTTCTTCTGGCTTCATTTAATATAAGATATTTCAGTTCTGTCCAGGCTGTACCAAATCGTTTGATTTCATCACTCCTAAGAACTTGTAGTATTCCATAGTATTTATGTACCACCTCTTCATAATCCACTCATCTGTTTTTGGACATCTAGGTTGATTCCAAGTCTTAGCTATTGTACTGAGTACTGCAATGAATAGTGATGAGTATACATCTCTTGTGATAAAATTATTCTGTCCTGGGAGATTTCTGGGTCTTATGTGTCCTTGAGCATTTGATTTTTATATATCTATATATCAATTTCCTTAGCTGTGAAATGAGAATAATAGTAATCCTTGCCTTCTAGGTTAATTGTGAGTATTACATGTGATACAACATACTAAAAGTTCTTAGCAACATGTCTGAATATATGATTACATATAAATGCTTTCAAAGCTATAGTTAAATTATTTGCATTAATAATAATGCATATAATATAACTGTATATTTATATATAATTCATGTTAACATATTACTACATTTTGGTTTTTGTTTACATCATACTAGCATGTTCAGGAAGTGCTGAAGTACCATATGTGTTGCTGGCAATCAAAGCAGGGTTGGCTACATGCATAGTCATTGTTATAGTCCCTTTATTACCCATCTGAATTTTGCGTTTGTCTTATTTCTATTTTTGCTAACTCCAAAATTCTGTAGAGATAGGAATGGACGAAGAAAAGTCTAAACTTTGAGGCTTTTGTTATAGATGCAGTAATCTGAATTGTGCAGTGGACATATTTTTTCTACTCTCAAGAGAGATTGAGAACAAAGGATTTAGTACTGCACCAACTGTGTAATAGTTTAAGCCTGAGTAGTGCTGAATGACATTATATTGTCAATTGAGGAAGCATGTTCATATGTGTTGAGTGTGTGAGTGTGAGAGAGAGCAAGTGAGCCCTTACAGGAAGAGCAAGGGATTCCATTTTTTAAATATTTTTATTTAAAGCATTTTGATTTACAAAGTTATTTATAGTTGAGTTTTAGACATACAACGTTTCAGCACGAATTCCCTACCAGTGCCAATTTACCTCCACCAATGTTCCCAGAGTTTATCCCATCGCCTTCTCCCAGTTCCAACCCAGAGCCTGCCATTATAACAGGTGCCTTATTAAGTTTTATTTGTAAAGAGTGGATCTCAACCTTTCAGTGTTGTTGTTTCTGTGGTTTGTATATTTATTTCTGTAATCCATAACACCACCAATATGCATGAATCTTATTAAACTCTGTCTCTTTTTCCCCAAAATGCCTTTTGCATTAACATTGACTCCAGTGATCACACTCATTTTGGGGATATAAAAAAGGAATATAAAAAGTAGGTTAATAATATCCAGAGACAATAGAGATGAAGGCCAGGAGGATCTGTCCATGGTAGGAAGCTTGTCACAAGTAATGGGTGTGTATATTTAGTGCAGAGAAGAGACAATAATGACAATAATGACAATGATGGTTGAAAGTGACTTTCCTGGAAAAGAATTGAGTATTGAAATGAGATAAAGTGAAAGGTATGACACCCTTCAGTAACCATATTGCAAAATATGGTGTCTAAAAGGCAAAACAAAAAATGGAGAGGGAGAGAAAGTGAGATAGAGAGTGATAGAGAGAGAGGATTGAAATACCTACCCAAGAGGCAGCCGGGAGAGTGTGGGAAGGAAAAGAGATACATACATGGCAAAAAAATGTGTATTGGTGAAGGACATTGTACATTGTATGACTGAAACTCAATCAAGATCAATATTGTATTTATGAAAATACAAACCCACTGTACCATGTAACCACGAGTTAAATACATAATAAAAAAAGAAAAGGTATTAAACCACAGTGAGTTAAAAATGTTGATAATTGCAGTTATGCAATGTTCCAAACCAGCAGTCATTTATATTTTTTCTTTTCTTTATTTTTTCTTTTTGCTTTTTTGGGCCACACCATGTGACACTCAGGGGATACTGCTGGCTATGTGCTCCGAAATTGCCCCTGGCTTGGGGGACCATATGGGACACCAGGGATCAGACCAAGGTTGCAAGGCAAATGCCTTCCCACTGTGCTATTTTTCTGGCCCACCAGGGGTCATATTCTGAGACAAATTTCCCCAATTTCTCTTGTTTCCTTCCATCATCCTAGCCTGTATCTATGGAAGATACTTTTTTTCTCTCACTTGTTCTTTTTCCCACTTCTCCATTTTACATACTATGGTTTGCAATACTGTTACTAAAGGAATCTCATGCAGGTAATTTAACTTCCTTTCAGAAGCCAGTTCTTGTCCATAGTTATCACTTCCAACTATTATTTTCATAGTAATAGTTCTCTGTTGTAATTACACTTCCCCCTCATCATTTCTATTGCCTTTGGGGATTGTTCTGCTACGATTCTTTGTATATCTCACAGATGAGTGTGCTCAATCTATGTCTGCTTTTTCCCTTTAACTTCTTTCACTGAGCATTATACTCTTCATGGCTATCCATGTTTTTGTGTTTGTTCCTGATTGGGGAGGAGATTGATTGAAATGCGAGCATGGGGACTTGAGCTTGCCTTGCATGCCACCCACCAGAGTTTCATCCCTGGCATCCCATATGGTCCCTGAAACATAGCAAGGAGAGATATCTGAGTGCAGAACCAGAAGTAAGCATTGAGTACAGCTGGGTGTGCCTTTTTATGCCCCCCTTCAATAAAAAGAAAGGAAAGAGTGAATTTTTTAAGCAGGGTCTTTGGGTGATGAATGAAATGGTTTGGCAATCAAATGTCATAGATAGTGATAAGAACACTCTAACAAGATGATGATATATGGCAAATAAACTGTTAAAATAAAGGCAGAACTCTAGCAGGGAAATCTCCATAAACAATTCACCACTTTCACCACTTTCAAGCAGAGACATAAGATATAAATGTTTTGCTGAGGCAAGAAGGGAAAAACTCTTTTTTTTCCCCAAGGGAAAGCATTTGCCTTTTTATTCATCTGGCAGTTTTATTGCTCATATCTATAATTGGAGTCCTCCCATTATTGAAATGAAATACATGTTTTCATGTATTTCACAGTTATAAACATTATTCATGCATATTTCATTTTTCATGCCATTCTGAGATGAGAAATCTATAACTTGAAAGCTGTTTATGCTGAGTAGAGTGCAGATAAGTTAAGACCCTTAAATTAAGTATAGAGAAACACAAGAATATTCTCTAAAGAGATCTAAATTTATGCAAAAGGTAACTTTAATAGATTATGTTTTGCATGCATTTCTAGACTCTAAATTGTCTGTGCTACCTAGAGTTTTCTGGCAATAATTGAAATAATCGTGTCTGTTAAATATTTTCTCAAGGGAACGAGACAACACAACTTCTAATAAAAACATTCAAATTCCTAACTTCTGAAAATATGGTCACTTAAAAATACTTTTAGTAAGACATTGTGATTTGCAAAGTTATTTATGGTTGAGTTTTAGGCATAAATGTCCCAGCATCAATTCCAACACGAGTGTCTTTTGTCTTTGGGCCATCCCTGTCATTTCTGAAGACTTACTCATGGCTTAGCATTTCTTATTCATTCCTTGTGGGCTAAGATTATTATACAAAGTTCTGGGGATTAAACTTAGGTCATTCACATGCAAGGTTACCCTCCCAGACACACACTGTACTATCCAGTCTGAAAGGAACATTTTTAAATTTGCATGTTCTACTTTAGATTTCCTGTTTTCAGTTACTTCAGTAAAGGAATATTAAAATTCTCAAAGTTATTTGCTTCATTTTCTGAGATTTCTAGGGCAGGAAATCAGTTCTGCAGTATGGTAGCGCTAGAAAACATTTGGGATCTCTAGCCCTGAGATCTAATTGGAACTCTGCTATGTAGTAAACAAGTGATCTGTAAAAGATGTCACTGGTGGCTTAGATCCTAAGCAAGATCGTAACCTCACTCAGGCTGGCTTAAGCATGGTGGAAAGCAGGGATCAGAGGTGTCCAGTGAAATACCTTCTGGAGCCACTGCAGTGAGACGAAATCGCCTGTATTTTCAGAGGAGATGGAGATTCTAAAGAGTTACACAACTAATAGGATTTCCTTTTGCTCCCAGCGAGCCTGAACAAAGAGTAGGGGAGGTCCGTACTGGCCAGGTGAACGTGCAGCATGCCAGATCTGACTAGGGGGAACGTGATCTATGTGAGGAGGTGGGCTCTATTGTGACATGCTAGGGTGTTTTCTCTAACAACAGCTGCTCATCTCCCTCTTTCCCTGTGGGGAGGTGGGGCATGGCCTACAAGGTGCCTTCTATGTTTTCCCACACAGCTGGATTATTTGTATTTAAATTATTTCCATTTTTAACTTATCTTTATTTAAGCACCATGATGTTTGTCGTTGTACTTTAGTTATAAAAAATAATGTCCCCTTCCCAAGTGCAACCTTCCTGTGACTCCACCCCAGATTTACTTGTAACTACCTGCAAGACTCGCCCATTTCTGGGAAGCATCTTGGGCGGATATTATGTGTATCATTACCTGCAAGGCAGGTAATTTCTGGGAGAGATCTTGGAGAGATTATGAAGGTGTGGCCTCAGGGCCACGGAGAGGAATTTGCATTTACCTGGATAGGAATTTGCCAGCATGGAGGTTGGAGGAGACATGGCTGAAAGAAGTTAAGATGCAGGGCAAGCTAGGAATGGCATGTGCTTAAATAGGTTTATGTTATAGGCCACAGATGTGATGGCCAGGGCCAATAAAGATGTTATCTCTCTGGAAGCCTGTCTGTGCGTGAGTTCTATACCCGCTGCTTTCCTGGACCCAGATACCCGCCTGCTGAAGGGGGTTGCAGAGTCACGTGGCCTGGGATGTCAGAGAAATGTCCCTCCTTGTGTCCACCACTATCCAAGCCCATTCTAAGGGCTTAGTGAAACATCTTTCCACCATCAATGCCCCCCATCAACCTCTTTCAGGGCTCTGTTCAGCATGTGGGAGTATGCCCTGCTAAAGTGACAATCTATGCAGGGTCCAAACCTGTCTCTAAAGGGCTCTGGCTACAGTGATCTTCAGCAACTGTGACTGTTTTCATGGGTATATATATAATAATTTACAATTGCTGTGTCTTTTTTCTGAACACATGGCCTAAATAGTTCTTCCTAATTCCTACAGCTATTCTGTCATTTTGGACTTTCCCCATTAGGCTAGCTTAATCATGTGATCCGAAGGTTACTGGTTCAATTTGGGCTTCAACTCATAGCTATACAGACCTATATGCATATTTCCAGAGGGTGAAGTTTCCGGTAATTTTTGTTTTCCATCATAGTCCCATATTATAATACTTTTACATAGTAGGTAATCAAAAATTACTGTGGGTTCAGACACATAGTCAAAAAACTGGAAATTGAGCTCTTATTGATCCAGCTATACCACTCCTTAGGAACACCACAAAAACACAATACAAAAATGCCTTCCTCACACCTATATTCATTGCAGTGGTATTTACAATAGCCAGAATCTGGGAAAAAACAAGAAGGGCTTCAACAGATAAATGACTAAAGAAACTGTGGTACATATACACAATGTAATATTATATAGCCATCAGGAGAGATGAAGTCATGAAATTTTCCTATACATGGATGGACATGGAAACTATTATGCTGGGTGAAACAAGTCAGAGGAGAGAGATAGACACAGAATAGTCTCACTCCTCTGTGGGATTTAAGAAAAATAAAAGACAATATGGTAATAATACCCAGAGACAAAAGAGATGAGGGCTGGAAGGACCAGCCCAAGATATGAAGCTCACCAACAAGATTGGTGAGGGCAGTTAGAGAAATAACTACACTAACAACTATCAGATGACAATGTCATTGAGTGAGAGAAGTAGAATGCCTGTTTTGAATACAGGTGTGGGGGGACATTGGTGATGGGAATGTTGCACTGGTGAAGAGAGGTGTTCTTATTTATGACTGAAACCTAACTACAATCGTGTTTGTAATCATGGTGCTTAAATAAATATATTGATTTAAAAAGACATAGTACAGGGATAAAAGTGAATGTTTGCACATGGCTGCTGACTCTGGTTTGATTCCCATGACTATGGTACCTTGAATATGCTAGAAGAATGCTCAGAAGATGCCCTAGAGACCCTCTAAGTACAATTGTTTGTGGCCAAAACAAACTCTTCAGACCAATGACAACGGGATGTAGACGTAGTACTGGAGTTAAGGAAATTGAATTGCATGAAGCTGACCCTGGTTCAATCCCCACTACCACATATAGTTTCATGAGCATCACAAGGAGTCAGTTCTGAGTGCTGAGATAGGAATGACACCCGAGTACTGCCTAGTGTGACCTCCAAACAAGACTAATTTGTGGGAGGAATGAGTGAATGCAATGAAAAAAATTCTGATTTTGTAGCCCTACAAAGTTTCTTTGATCTACTGCTGTACGTTGTCTACTGTAATGAATGGTTTCATTCTTCAGGAACTGTTTCTATTCATGTTCTACCCTGTGTGCAAGGCTACTTAACCATTTTGTCATGTCATTTGTTAATAAATCACCACTTCAAGGGTTAACAATAGAACCACAAATACTTACGTTTCACTTTGCTCTGGTTAGTATGACTAAAATGATAAGTTGAGTTGAAGTGCACTCCAAATGGGAGATATATCAAGTGGATTTCAATTATAATAAGTGCCGGGCTGAGAATGTGCACATGTCATGCTTTGACTTCTATTCCTGGTACTACAGAGTATAGATCCTGGTCCCAAAGCATTGTTAGCACCTGATATAATTATTATTGTTAAATATAGGTATGTCCCTCCTTTAGAAAGCAGCAACCACAAAAACTGAGTATAGAAATATACTCTGAAATTAATTTATATTTCAGTTTTTGGAATCATTTTCCTGGATCTCATTACTAGGGCATTGATAAAACTGTTAGGAATCCATGGTTCTAGTCTGCAGTGTATTTTTTACCTTTTCTTTTCTTTTGTTTTTGTTTTTTTGGGCAACACTCAGCGGTACTCATAGCATACTCCTAGCTCGGTGTTCAGGGATCACTCTGGGTGGTGCTTGAAATTGAACCCAGGCTGGCCGCATGCAAACATAATACCCACTTTATTATTGACTTACCCCTTTCTTTTCTTTAAAAATAATTTGATTCATAGAAATTAACTGAATAAATCTATAAAGGGAGAGGAGAGAAATTGAGAGACACAGACACATGTTTGAGAGTGGAAAAAGCACACCATCCAGTTCTTGTATGTTCAGATAAGGACTTCAGTGTCCTTTAGTAGTTCAAACCTGTATATCCAGATTGGCTACTTTCTCATATAAAATTACCATGATTTGTCAGAGTTTATACCAGTGAAACTTACACTATTTTTTTTTTATTTTTGGGCCACATCCAGTGATGATCAGAGGTTACTCCTGGCTATGCAGGATCGGGGGACCATATGGGATGCCAGGGGATCTAACTGCGGTCCATCCTAGGTCAGCCGCGTGCAAGGCGTATGCCCTACCGCTGCACCACCACTCCAGCCTCTAGATAGCTCGTTTAAAGTTTAAACATACATAACGTCTAATCTGAATCTACTTAAGCATACCTAGGACCAAATATTTTGAGAGCAGAGCCAGGAGTAATGCCTAAGCACCACCTGGGGTGTTCCCCAAACAAACGAAATACATTTTAAGCTTCATTTAATTTTATTATATAGCATTCATTATTATATAGCCCTTTGAAGACAGGTGATTATGCTTCAAGAGAATACTTATCTTTCTTAATACTAAAAAGTTAGTGTCAGAGATAGAATATAAATTTGTTTGAAGCCAAAAGTTATACTTTGAAAATACATAATTAATAATTGTCCACATAACAAAAGTAATTCTTAAAATATTAACATTATCCTATTTTCATATTATAAAAGCAAGTAGTGAGCCTAAGAGGTCAGCTCAAGTTATGAAAAACTTTTAGACTTGAATCCTGACTTATATGCTTTCAAATTTCCTTAGAAATAATTTTTCCCATCCTTCTATTTCCCTGGGGTCAAATACTTCAGTGTATCTAGCTGAAATTATTATATATATTCATGTTGCAGTGCAGTTTTCTTCCTTATTCTATCTAAAGTCTATGAAAAATTTGGTAGATTGTGGTTGTATTAGCACTTAGGTTTTCATCCTGAGGTTATTTACTGAAATAATGCTTCCTATTTTATATAAAATGTTTGTTGAGACTCAGGAGGGTTGACTTCTACCACAATCATTTGATTTCAGGACAAGGACATTAATCTACTTAATAACTTGAGTGTTTACCAGATACATTTATATTCCATACATAGAGTAGATATTCTGGCAACCAGGAAAAGATATCCAGGTCATCCTCTCTGGTATTATGAATTTAGTCATGAAGGCACTCATCTTTTCTTAGTTGTGCCATTTCTTTAACCTCCTGTGAGCTTACTAGGACTTAGAGGCATGCCTGTTACAAAAGCCCTGTGTATATATAACCATATTTTGCACTGTTATCCTGAGCATAAAATTGTTACCACCTCCCCCAAAATGAAGCAGCTTCTACCACTGGTAGAAGTATGCCAAGCATGAACTGTCTTTTTCCCTTCTGCTAAGTAAATAGAAGCTCCCTCTTTGGTAGTATACTTAAGGACACAGTTTCCAGTCTTCTTGTGTGCAAGTAGCAGTCAAAGTGTGGGAGAGTTTTTAACATGGATAGTTAATAACTTAGTAACACTGTGAAAAAGGTCATTAGGATGTACTTTAAGTAATATGTGCCTTCTTAGACTATAATTTCCCTTTTGTTGTTGTTACTTTGAGGGACTTAGGGTTGAATATATAAAGCCAGATCAGGGCAGAGTCTGTTATGAAGGAACAAATGATATATTTCGACGAGCAGCTGGTGTATTCAAATGTTACTTTCTTTTTTGAAGAGAGCACCATTTGGGAAAAGCATCATTTTCTCTGATAGTCACATAGAAATTCTTCACATAAACTGAGACTTCTTTATGACAGTGGCTTACACTTCAATGGGAATTAACTTTGCTATGATGTTAATCATAATTTTTTAAATAATTTTTTGTGACCAAAGTGAATAACAAATCTTTCACAGTAATATTTAAGGTACATAGTGACAATGAATCTTAAGTGACTTCATGCTTGTATTAATCTCAGCTGGCAAGACATTAGGCTTCAAGACATTGGATTAATGGCATAAGCAGGATATGTCTCAGTTTTAATAAAGAATTTTCAAGGCCAACCACAAGAACTTAGATATTTTCAATAAAATGTTGGAGGCTATGTGAGAAATATTAAATTAGACACGTGATTCTATCACATTACAATTATGTAACTCTGGGTAGATTGTGTATACTTCTCTGTATATCAATATTTTCAAACTGGATATAATAAACTTGGTTTGTTCTACCTATGCAATATAGTCATTTTGAAGATCCAGTGGGTATAGTCAGATCACTACAAAAAGTATTTATGAATTCACTGTCTTCATGAAACTTACTTTGTAGAGAGGGGAGCTATGAGAAAATAATCAAGGGGTCATAATGACAGTGTAATAGTTCATAATTTATCCGGAATATAGTTGATTCTGGATAAGTCTTCACAATTGGTACTCCCCTGAATAATTTCGATTGAGAACCTCTCAAGATAAATGGACTAGTCTTGGAAAATTTTGTGCATGAAATCCTATAAGTAGAAGTATAAATTATGGTGCTTCAAAAATCTGTGAAAATTAAACATTTGTTTAAAAAATGGTGGTGAAGCATAGCTCTTATTGAGAAGATGAGATGTAAACAAATGATTGGAAAGATGTGAAGCATGTAAGTATTTAGGTCGAGAAGTAAAGAAATTTTAGCCATATCAATAATAATACAAAGTGCCTGAAATTGTGGTGTCTCTGCGGTAAGGTAGCAACAAAGGTCAAAAGGCAACACAAGAGAACTGATCCAGAGAAGTGGTTATAGGTGGGAAGGGGTGACAAAAAGGAGGAGCACAGGGAACACCAAAGGATAAAGGTGAAACCATCATTCAGAATTTTGTGAATCATTATATAGCGAGCAATAAAAGAATTAACAAAATAGAAAATGTACCTGGTGAGAGTGAATAACAACAGAAGCCCTTGTGACTGAAAGAAGGGATGCATAGAAAACATGATGCAGATTTTATTATGAAGATTCATTTACTACATTAGTATGACTTGTGTTTTACTCTGAAGGAAATGCAGAGTTTTAACGAAGGAGTGAAGTACAATGACTTTTTTTCTGTTTACCAAGTCAATGAGCCTTCTTTGGTATTCCAATCACAGGCCAATTTTTAATTGATTTCTCACTGATTTTATATTATTACAGATTATCGAATATTTAGCTTCACTTTTCCTTCCATCCTCCCTCTTTAAGCACTCTCTGTTTTATCATTTTAATTTTATTTTTATTAAATGCTTTATTTTTTACAATTTTCTTCAGTATTTAACTTCTATTTTATTTTTTAAAATAATATCTTTATTTAAGCACCATGATTATAAGCAAGTTGTAGTTGGGCTCCAGTCATGAACAGAATACCCTTCTTCATCAGTGCAACATCGTGGTTACAAGGTTTTTCATAATAGAGTTATTTTTTTAAATATAATTTTTATTTTGATCATAGTGGCTTACATATTGTTGACAATAATATTTTAGGTACATATTTACATAAAATCAGGGGGGTTTCCATCACCGATTTGTCCTCCCTACACCTCTGTTTTCGTCCTACCTCCCATATCCTCTTCCCTCACCCCCGGGGCTATAGAATATGTGGTCCCCTCTGTACCTAGCCTACTACTTAGTAGTCTTGCACCTGTTTGGTCTTGGTGCCTCTCTTATTTCCCCCTCTAACTGGGAGGCAGGACTAGCTAGTTCAAGTAACGTGGTTTTGTTTGAAGAAGAGAAAAGTAATAAACTGGGGTAAAAGTCCAATACGCCGAAAATGGATAATAGAGTTATTTTAACCAGTCATACAATGTACAGAAAACTTCTCTCTCTCTCTGTATATATATATATATATATATATATATATATATATATATACATATATATATATATACATATATAACGTATTTGGCACATTTTCTACCACCAGTGTCCCCAGTGTTATTTTTTGTTTTTGTTTTTTTGCTTTTTGTGTTTTTTTTTGTATGTTTTTGGGTAATATAGGATACCGGGATTCAAACCACTGGCCTTCTGCATGCAATCTACCTCCCTCCATGCATCTACCTCCTGCATGCAATCTACCCTACCTCCATGCTATCTCTCCAGCCCCACCCCAGTGTCCTTCTTACCTACCCCAATACCCTGCCCCCTTCCTGTCTTGGGAATACATTTTTCTTCTTCTCCTCCCCTCTCTCTCTTATGTTCTTTTTCTTCTTTCCCTTTTAGACACTTTGGTTTGTAGTACACATTTCCCACCATAATGTCCCCAGTTTCCCTCTCACACACCCACTCCTGCCTGCCTCTGTAGAAGATATTTTACTTCTCTCTCTCTCTTCTTTCTGACACTATTGTTTGCAATACTGTTTGTTAATTAAGGTGTACCACACATATAATTTTATCTCCTTTTAGCACACAGTTCTTGTCAAGAATGATTAGTTCCAACCAACACTGTATCTGTGGATTGTTATCTACCCTAATAAATTCACCACTCTTTGTGGCAGTCTTCCTACCATGGACTGGTCCTACTGATCCTCATCTCTATTTTCTCTGAGTATTATTACCATACTATCTATTATGTTTCTTATACCACACAAATGAGTAAGATTATTTTATGTATAACTCCTTCTGACTCATTTTACTCAGCATATAATTTCCATATCCATCAGTGTATAAGCAAATTTCAGGACTTCATTTTCCCTAACAGCTGTGCTATGTTCCTTTGTGTAGATGTACTACAGTCCTTTAGCCACTCATCTGTTCTTGGGCACTTGGGTTGGTTCCAGATTATGGACATTGTAAATATTACTGTGATTAACATAAGAAATACATACAGATAAATTATATGCATGGTGTTTTGGGGATCCTAGGGTATAAATTGAGAAGCAATAGAGATAAGGACCCAATAGACTAGTCCATGGTAGGAAGATTGCCATAAATAGTGGAGCAGTGCATGGAATTATGCAATGATTATGGAATGAACCACTATGGTAATAATAGTTGCGACTGATCACTCTGGACAGAACCTCGATGCTAAAAGGAGATTAAGTGATATGTATGATATGTACCCCTACATTAACAATAGTGCAAACCACCAGTGTCAAAAAAGAAAAAACAAAGAGAGATATAGAGAGGGAGAGAAAAAATTGAAATGTCCCACAAAAAACAGAAAGGGGAGGAGAGGGTAGAAGGGAAACTGGGGACCTTGTTGCAGGAAACTGTACTGGTGGAGGGTAGTGTGCATTGTATGATTATAACTTAAATATGATTATTTTTGTAAGCTCATTTCTTAAAGAAAAATGTGGAGAGGAAATAAACAGATGCTCTCTGAGAAAGACAAGCAGACTAAGGATAGGCATATAAAAATGTATTCAGCTTTATTTATCACTTAGGGAAGTTCAAATTAATGGCACATATAAATTTATACAAAGAACATTTTTTTGTTTTTGGGCCACACCCAGCATTGCTCAGGGGTTACTCCTGGCTGTCTGCTCAGAAATAGCTCCTGGCAGGCACGGGGGACCCTATGGGACACCGGAATTCGAACCACCTACCTTTGGTCCTGGATCGGCTGCTTGCAAGGCAAACGCCGCTGTGCTATCTCTCCGGGCCCTACAAAGAACATTTTATGCTGTTGGGGGTGTGGTGAAAAGTAAACTCTGATTTGATGATGGGAATATTATCTCGTTCAACCACTGTGGAAACTGATATGGACAGTGCTCAGGAAACTTGGAATTGAGAATCCATACGACTCAGCAATTCCTCTTTGGTTCACCTACACTCAGGACTTAAAAATATTCACTGAAAAAGCAATATACTCATCATTATTTATTGCAACTATGAGTACAATATCTAAGCTATGAAATCAACCTAGGAGTCCAACAGCAGTTGAATGGAGTTTGAAAATGTATACATATACACAGTGGGATATTATGCAGCTATGATGAATGACAAAATCATGCATTTTGATTTCACTTACAACCTGGTGGGAACTGAAAGATATATTGAGAGGAGTAATCCAGAAGAAGAAAGAAAAAATCAGGATGATCTCACTCATCGGCATTATGTAGATAATTGGATGAGCAAATAGTAAAGAATGGATGCCTAGATCACCTTTGACCCTAAAGCTTGAAGAGAATGATAGAGAATAAGTGAAATCGAGGCAGAAAAGAAGAAATGAGAATGGGAGTAATGGGGGAACAGTGGTCGGGATGTTGGCTATATTGGTGATGTGGGAGAATGATACATCCATATACCCAAAGCACAGGAATTAACAACACTGAAAACATGAACTCTAAGCTGTAATCAATGAACTTTGTCATTTGTCTGCCAAGGTGCTTGGCAGGAGGTACAGAAGAGAATGAGGAATGAGTATGGGTTCACCAGCATGTTGACACTGATGTTTTGATTTGTTTTGATGTATTTTATACCTATTATTCAAGTATTAATAATTTTGTAAGCTATTGTTCTTTAATTAAAAAATAAAAATATTGGGGCCGGACTGGTGGTGCAGGACGTAAGGATCTGCCATGCACGCACTAGCCTAGGATGGACCACGGTTCTATTCCCCTGCATCCCATATGGTCCCCAAAGCCAGGAGCGATTTCTGAGGGTATAACCGTGAGTAAACCCTGAGCGATACCAGTTGTGGCACCAAAACCAAAAATGAATAAATAAATAGGTAAAATTAAATAATTAAAAAGGTGTATCAGAGACATAGTACAGCTAGTTAGGTAGTTGCCTTGCGTGAGGCTGACTGAGTTTGATTCCTAGGAACTGCTATTATTCCCTGAGTCCTGTCAGGAGTGATCCCTGAGCACAGAGACAGGAGTAAGCCTTAAGAATTTCTGGATGTGGCTGCAAACCAAAAAATATTAAAAGAAAAATATTTAAAATCATATAGTAACAGCTCTTTTCAGCCTTTCGCATGAGCAGCATGCCCATTCTGATATTGCAATAACTCTTATCAGAGCAGAAGGTTTCTTAAAATGTGCTTTTCTGAATTTCCCAGTGCTAGGCAATAGATTCGCTCTGTATCTATGTTTAAAATACTAACCTCTAGCCTCTTTATGTGCTGTGAAACTAGAGTAATGGAATCCTCCAAAAGTAAAGGGAATCATAAATTCATGCCCAGAGCCAAACTTTTTTCATTTTTAAGATAAAAGGAAGTCTTTTCTTCCCATTTTCTCAATTTATTCAATTTCAGATATAAAAAAATTAGAGTTGAAAAAAAAATGAAGTACTTTTTTGGTTCGTTTTTGTTTTGGAGCCCAACCTGTCGGTGCTCAGGGCTTATTCTGACTTATTCTGCATTCACAGTATCACTCCTGGTGCTCTTGGGGGATCAAACCTGGGTAGACTGAATACACCCCAAGGACTCTACCCCTTGGTGTGCTATGGTCCAAACCTAAGATGGAGTACTCTTGCCTTAGTTTTTATATTAATTGATAAGCACATAGTCTTACTGTGCTTTTAAATGCCCATTTATTTTTTACAAAATGTCTTTTATTTTTACTAAAGTGTTCTAATTGTAGGTAAACTCTGTGGATGTTAGGCTGGATAGTGTTCCCATTGACATCTTAATATTAATATTAATAATATTAATTGATTTATTTAAGCACCGTGGTGACAAAATAGTTCATTGTTGGATTTCAGTCATTCAATGTACAATATCTTTCATCAGTACACCCTTCCCACCACCAGTGCCCTCTGTTTCCTTCTCAACCTCCAGCCCCCACTTCTCCTGTCTCTAGGGAAAGCAATTTGCTTCTAGCTCTCTCACACTCTCCCCACCTCTCTCTCTTTTGACATGGAGGTCTGCACTATTGTCAATGGAAGTTTCCTTTGCTTGTTATTTTCTCCTTTTTCAGCACTAAGTTCTTGTCCAGAGTGATCAGTTCCAACTATTATTGTCGTAATACACCCTTCTCTACTCTAACTGCACTCCCTTTCCTTCTGGCTCATTTCGCTCAACATAATACTATCCATGTCCATCAATGTATAAGTAAATTTCATGACTTCTTTTTTCTAATGGCTGCATACTATTTCATTGTGTAGATCTAGCACAGTTTCTTTAGTCACTCTTTGGTTGTTGGGCAGCTGGGACATTTCCAGATTCTGGTTATATATATATTCTGGTTATATATTTTGATGAATATAGTAGTGCAGAGGAAATTTTAAATTGTGCTATTGTGTTCCTGGGCTATATCCCTAGGAGTGGAATTACACAACATATGGAAGCTAAATTTTTAGCTTTTTGAGCAATGTTCAAACTGCACCAGCTACATATAAGGGGTTGATATTTAAGATACACAAGGTACTCATTGAGCTTTACAAGGAAAAAAGCATCTAACCACATCAAAAAATGGGGAGAAGAAATTAACAGATTTCCTCTAATAAGAAATACAGATGGACAAAAGACATATGAAAAAAATGCTCCACATCACTAAGCATCATGGAGATGCAAATCAAAACAACAATGAGGCACCATCTCACACCACAGAGTCAAGCACGCATCACAAAAAACAAGAGCAACCAGTCTCAGTGCAAATGTGGGGAGAAAGGGTCTCTCATACACTGGTGGTGGGAAGACATATTGGTCTTGTTGACACCTTAACACTGATTTTTAGTTGACTGGTAATTTGAAGGTCCCCAGAGTGTACAAAGACACTGAAGAAAGGTGAGAAATTCTAGAGCAGGTTCTTCCTCCTCTTTTGATACTAAAGTTACATAATCGATGCCAAAAGATTATCCTCTTCTGGTTTTCAGTTCCTTAGTTTTAACATAGCAATGAACAATTCTTCATGGAGAATTGTTAATATATATGAAAGTATTTGAAGATATAACTAGCATAAAGAATAAATTATAAACACTGGAACAAGTTTACAGAGAAATGATACAATCTGATTTTGAGAATTTATAAATGTAAGGACTCATCCTTTGATGTACAGACAATGAGTGCATCTGTAGGCATCAGAAAGAATTAAATAATCTCTTTTTTATTTGTATAGAATAAATTATTTAGTTAAATCACTATGAGACACACAGTTACAAAGTTGTTCATAATTGAGCTATAGTCATAAACATGTTCTTTCTAAGTGATAAAATAAATGAATCTATTATCTCCTGGGAAGTTGGCATTTGGCATAGAATCGGATGTGGGACCACGCTGGTGTTTAGTCTCATTTTTTTCTGATTTATGAGATATTCGTGAAGCTCAGGAGTAAATGATAAAAGAGAAAGTGCACACAACAATATTTCCATGATGTTATATTTTTGACCAATAAATTCACATAGAAAGATCTGAAAGTCTGCAATAGTTTAGTTGAAATCATACAAGGCACACGGTAGTCACTCTCATGATCTCACTCGAGACCTTCCCAATTACTTCCCAATCTCTATGAATACTTATTTCTCAATCTACTTGATGCTTTGAAATACTTGCTGTCATAATACCAACTAGAGAGACCAGTCAGCTTTTGCTGACCAGAACTCAGAACCTAGAAAAAGTACCTCAAAGGTGAGGGGGATTTTGACTAGGAAGAGGAACTAATCCCCCCTGATTCCCCATTTTAGTGGTTTCAGGTTTCAGGAAAGGTCGATGCATGACCTAGACTGAAGAACTATAAGAACGTCCTGCTCCCTGATATTTTCACCTAAATTCAAGTTATATTGGCTCTACATAATTGTTCTTCCAGACTTCATTTGAGTTTTGTAATGCTTGTATTTGTCTCTCTTATCTTCCAGGAGTTACTTCTCAGTACCTTGGATGCAACCATATACTATTTCCTAGATGCTGGAATTTCTCCAGAACTATTAAACTACCGAGTATTTATTACTACATATCAAACATTCTAAATTCATTGCATATACTAACTTATGAATCTCATGGTTTATAAGTGTTCATTTTACATACACAGAAATAAGGCAAAAGTACTTCTGCAATCTTTCAGCTAAGTGCAAAAGTTAGAATTCAAATGTAAAGTTGACTCAAGATCCTACTCTTAGAATTGCTAGCATCATTTAACTGTTTCATAAAAATATCTGGAAACAAAATATCTTAGAAAACTGAGGAAGTCTTGAGACCATAACTAATTTCTTATTACTTCAAAGTGATATTTAAATATTCCTTAATTTGTATCCTTCTATTTATTTTTGTAAAAATTATAAATCTTGCTAGAAGTATTATGATTTTTCTCTCTTTGGTTTTTGCAAAACAGCTATGAATAGGAAGCAAACTTGGGCAGGGTTCCACCAAGACAAAATGACATGGTTATGTCATGATTAAGTAGTATTTTGAAGAGGCTGTTAGTTGATTAAGAAAATAACCAAGGAATATACTTCCAAAATAGTTTTGTCTCATTTCGTGAGACATTTGTATAAAACCCCAAGGTTTTGTTTGTAGCAGTGAATTAATTTGAAATAGGGGAAAGATATTCATTTTAATTTGGTTGAGTTGCACATATTTGGGTTTAAATGGAACAGATCTTTATATTTCAAGTTTCTGTTTTGAGATTTTCATATATTTTCAAAAGACCATGCTCACTTCTCCAGCTGTACAAGCCTTTCTTGATAAATTAAAGATGGTCATGGGAATTTTAAATGTCAAATCCTATAACAGGAAAATGCTTTATTGAACATAAAATTATTTTAAAAGAAATAGATTACAGCTGTTGGGGAAAAATAGCAAAAATAATTTAACTAGTTTACCCTAACCAAGAATGATCTTGGTGTGATTCTTAATCACAAAACAGCAGTAATCCCTCAGCACCACGGAGTATGTCTCAAAAACAAAAATCAAAGGTGAATTAAATTACTTCATAGTATTTGTTGTATCCTTCCTTCCCCATCCTGAAATTTGTGCAATATCAAAAATGATAAATTAGCTTTCTGGGAATAGGACCTCTTGATATTTTCCTCAGGGGTGGGAGAGTAATGAAAAGTAATATATAGTGGTCATTTTGAAAAAATATATTTGTATAAATGCAGGTACCCCAATGATATAGTTGCACCAAAGAAAACATTATGAAAAAAGTTGAAAGTAGGAAAGTTTGTAAAGCTGTAATAGGAAACTGTCACCAAATACTCATAAAAGGTGCATTAAAAAATCTTTTCTCCATAACTGCCTCTGTTCTCCTAGGATATACACTATTTTATCTCATTTTATGTAGAGAAGCTTCTCAACTATAAACATAGTCCCAGAGGTTTTGCTTCTCTTCCAGTCCACTGTCAGAAACTTACTGCCAGTTTGTCAGTTATGAGCATCATAAAGTAGCAGGGTATGGTTTTGAACTAAAATAAACAGTGGCCTTTGACTAATGGGTTGACAAAAATGTCCTGTGCGAGAGTAGTAAAATTTCACGGTGTTAAAGATCCTAGTAAGGAGTTCCAGATGTTTTGTTGATACTATACCTCATATGTCCCTATATGCTTTAATTAATTTTGTGAAGCTTTGCATTTTATCATAGTTAAATGACATGACTAGAATAGTATAAAATTTTATGGTTTCGGTTTGCAAAATACTGCATGTTTTCCACAACCAAAGCAGTTTGATCAAGTGGCCCAGGCCACTTCTCATCGGCCTTTTCATCCTCTTCACACTGTCCCTGCTGTTTGGTTGTTGGGTCCCGTTTACTACTTTATTGGTTGTTTGTGAATCTGCAAAGAGCTTCCAGAATGAGAAATTGATTCCCATCCCCTTGTCCCCTTTTTGGGGGAGATCTTGGTAATATTTATCCGCAGCAAATAATCCACACAGACAGGAGGGTTAAGGGGTAAAAGGTTGGGGGAAGAGAGTCCTTTGTCAGCCTGCTGCTAGTTCCAAAACACAGCTGGAGTCAGCCAGCCAACTCTGGAAACAGCCCCGAAACGCCTGGCACCCCAGCTATTTATTCGGCTCTCAACAGCGCCCCCACCTGGAAGGTCAAGGTGAGACTACAGGCAAAGGATAATCTTATGGAAATATTTTCATATACATTTGGTAATCTGAGTTTTATAATCTTCGATCAATGGTTTGTCATCATTCTGCCTAGTTATTGTTTGGTATCTCTCTGTACCACATATGTATGAGGTACCCCAGAATTTGTCCTTTTCTCTTTGAATGTTTTTATTTAACATGATACCTTTAGTTCCACCTAGTTTCTTCTAGTTTTATCCTCATTGCAGCGTTACATTATGGGTTTCTCTTATTACAGATAACTAGTAGTCCATAACCACAATTTACTGTGTATATAACCACAATTTACTGATCCATTGATGAACATTATGAATCCTCTGGGTTTATGTTTATAGTTGATAAGTTTCTCTACACAAAACCATATTGTGGTTATTGCATTTGGTGCTGTTAAGAAATGAGAATTATATATTTTTGAATAAATGTTTTTGTACTTGGGAGGCAGATACTGTGATGTTATATATACGTGTGTGTTTTAGAATCATTTCCATCTAAGTGCCCTTTGGGTATAGTTTTGAACTCAGCTCATTAACTTCCCCTTATGCTTCCAACTTCAAAATCTTGAAGTCATTGATTTTAGGAGAGATTGGTGATCTGTTTGTGCCATCACCCTGCATCTAGTAAGAATTAGTGTCTGAAGTACCCCGAGAAAGGGAGATTTATACTGTTTTCTCTCTGCAAGAGCCAACCTAAAAATCTATTAACTTGAGGTGAGGAATATTAGCATTGTATTTCAAACCTCTCACATTTGCAGTCGTTTATGCTACCTGGACAAGGTTTGTAGCTTTCTCTTTCCTCTGTAGATTCTTTGCACCACAGGGCCAAATCTCTTCAACATGAGTCCCAAATTAGCAACTGTCTCAGTGGGGGGAAAACCCCGTGATTATCAGCTCTTTTAGGAAGTGTTATTTTCTCTCTGAAGTTTGTAGTCATATTGTCCTTGATCTCACACTTCATGAATATCTTTTTTTTGTCCCCCAATTCACAATACAGACCAGGCAAAGGGCCTGTGCTGAGGTGTATATGGGGTGCATTTACTGTACCTCCTCTTTCTATACAGTCAGTGTAAAGAACACCGCCTGTGGTAAGAATTGGGAGGCCATATCTTTTCTTTTTTCTTTTTAATATATAATATATTTAATATAAAAAGAAAAGGATTAATATATATTAATATATATAAAATCCTTCACCAGTGCAACATTCCCAGGACCAATATCCCAAGTGTCCTTCGTCCCCACCCCACACCGGCCTGTACTCTAGACAGGCTTTCTACTTCCCTCATTCAGTCACATTTTGTTATGTTAGTTCTCAGTGCAATTATTTCTGTGACTGCACTAAATGATCCCTGTGGTGAACTTCATGTCGGGAGCTAGACCCTCCAGTCCTCCTCTATTTTGTCTCTGAGAATCATTATACAAATGTTTTTCATTTTTCTCAAAACCCATAGATGAGGGAGACCATTCTGTGTTTATCTCTCTCCCTCTGACTTTTTCACTCAGCGTAATAGATTCCATATGCATCCATGTTAATTTCATGACTTCATCTCTTCTGACGCTGCATAAATTCCATTGTATATATGTACCATAGTTTATTTAGCCATTCATCTATTGAGGGGCATCTAGGCTGTTTCCAGAGTCTGGCTATTGTAAACAACGCTGCAATGAATATAGGTGTGAGAAAGAAATTTTTGTATTGTATTTTTGTGTTCCTGGGATATATCCCTAGGAGTGGTATAGGTGGATTGTATGGAAACACAACTTTCAGCTTTTGGAGAAATCTCCATATTGCTTTCCACAATGGTTGGAACAGATGGCATTCCCACCAGCAGTGAATAAGAGTTCCTTATATCCCCACCAGCAGTGAATAAGAGTTCCACAATTCATGGATATCTTTAAATATATAGTTTCTTTCCCAATTTTCTTTGATTTTTTTCTAGGTGGTTGATATTTTTTTTAGCTGTGATAGATCCATTCTAGTAGCACTTGAAGGAAAAGGTCCAGAAAACAATTGGTAGAGATTTACTTTCATATTCATCTTGACTCTATCACAGAAAAGTTATTTATGAGTGGTTGAGATAATTCAATGGAAAGGTAGACAAAAATGATCCTTAAGAATCCTGAAGAAAGTAATCACTCACTCTCCTTAGGAGTCATAGTCAACATGGAATTCAGCCAGTTTCCAGGAATGAGTTGTGGTGTCTTATTATGATGTTCCTTGCATTTATTTTAATGTTACTGAATAAGTTTTATATCCTTTTTTATATCCTTAGGCAAACTAAAATATAAGTAGTAGTTTTATTATTGAGAAAGCTTCATTGGGACACATTGATACTACATATAATTCTTTCTTGATATGCATTACTTAATAGTTTCTCAGTAATTTCCTCATGCCCCCCATATTCCTTAGCTCCAAGATATCAAGATGCATTGATGACAGGAAATAAGAAGAATAAGAAATAAGATGAGGAAATAAGAAGAATATTAAACTGTATTAAAGCTAGGCCAGAGGTTTTTAACATCAAAGATGACCAAATGAAAGATAATGTTAATTTAGTATTACATAAGTAATAAGTGAAAGCATTCATCTTTAGAAGCTAACAAAGTGTGAAATGTTTTATGTTTTACATTTATCATATTGGGTTGCATAATGTAAGATGCTCTTAATAAAATATCATTTTGACACTTAGAATATCATTTTTATCAAATTTTCTATCTAGTGAGAGATAGACGAAACGATGATGGCACAGTCAAGTGTTGTTACAAAGAAAGTGAAATATTTAAGCAATCATCAAGGCCCAAAGGCAATGGTGCATAAAGCGCCAAAACTCAATGAAATGAATAGCTCTCCAAGAGTGTTTCACCCAACCAAATTTATATTCAGGTTTAAAGGAAGGACAAACAGCTTCATGGATAAACAGTAACTCAGAAACTTTACAGACTCAAACCAACCTTAAAAGAAGAACTGAAATGTCTACTTTAAGCAAGGCAGACCCAACAAATACATCAAACTTCTACCAAAAGAAGATGCTAAATGCTATGACAACTGTCTCTCTAAATGCCAATGGAATAAATAAACCAGTTAAAAGTGGCAAACTGGATTAAATGTTAAATTCAACTTTTTTTTCTCCCAATAGGAAACACTTCTGAATAGTCAGAGCAAACATAGACTCAAAGTTAAAGGTTGGAGAACAAATATTCAAGCAAAAAACTCCCTTAAAAAGGGTGGGGTGGACATAATTATATCAGATACACAGACATTAAACTTAAAAACACTGTAAGAGCTTAATATCTAAGATATACAAGGTACATGGAGAACTTAACAAGAAAAAATAAAACCTCATCCAAAATTAGGGAGAAAAAATGAGGATAAATTTCCCCAAAGAAGAATTTCAAAGAGCCATGTTACTATAAAAAATTCACAATAGATTCTCTATGGACAGATTGAGAGAATGGATAAGGACACATGGATTTTAGAAGGGAAAACATTGAATCAAAGAGAAAAAAAGTTACATCATATTGCAACTGCTATAGAGAATTAAAATCCAAATAAAATAATAGGGTAAGAGACTTGACTACTGCCATAATGGTGAAACATTTCTCAGTGTAGAGGTCTCTTAGATATGCAGTATTCAAAAAATAGGAAATAATTGATGCAGTTCAAAGAAACCATATCATATTAATCTGCAGAGTAGTATAAAAGCAAGAAACATATACACCCAAAAATAGGAGTAATTTTACAAGGAAGATTAATGATAATAGTTAAAAAAAGATCTCTCTATATGTAACAGTTAAGAAAAATAATGCTTGAGGAAATGGATGAAAATTAAGATAAACTTTCTTCAATAGAAGATTTAAAAGAAGCAAGGGAAGAAACACAGTGTCAACTATGAATTTTGACTCTATAGAATTGGATTATAATTTGTTTCAAATTATACCACTACAATAATTAATATAAAAATTTAAAATATACTATTATAAAGGAGATCAATGCATGTAATACATATATGACCTCACAGCTAACTAACAGGATAGATGCTATATATACTATTCAGTAGTGCTTGCAAACAAAATAGCTAGTTTCATAAATAAAGGAACATATTATAAAATATAAAATGCATCTAATTTTAATAAGCAGTAAGCGTTAAAACAAAAATCAGCTTTTATACTATTATTTCAGGTGTTTTTATTTAACAAATTTAAGCCATATATTTATATATTTAAAGAAAGTGTTTCAGAGTTTTTGAAAAGTCAGAAAAACCTGCTGAGATACCTAAACAGTATGATAAAGTTCTACAATACTTGGACAAGATCAGAAATATAACTAAAACAGGTCATAATTCTTCTACAAATTGTATTTTTGAGAAATTTAATTTTAGACAAATAGATTTAGTGCTCATCAAATATACATATGGAAGAGAAACTATTTCTCCTCTCATCAGTTTGGAATTTGGGCTTTTATACAACTTTATTACAGTATTTCAGCTGGTTTGAGACTGTTAAAATTGTCTGTAATGATGAGAAAATAATCCACACTAATTCAAGCAGGCAAAGCACATCGTCATTATAGTAGAAATGAGAAAAATACAAACAGAAATGTCAGAACTAAAAAACTTGGTAGACGAAATGAAATATTCATTGGAAGATCTCACCAGCAGTGTAACAGCTGCTGGGGACTGAATCAGTGAGCTCTAAGATAATGTATAGGAAACCTCTAGACAACAGCAGTAGATGGAAACTAATCTTAACATAAATGAACAGATAATACGTAAACATTAGAGTCAATAGAAGAGAAGCAAGAAAAGAATCATTGGTCTTGGGTTACACAGAATTCTATGGACCCTGGACAGCCATAAAAGGGGTTTTACCCTTAAGGGATGAGAAATAATTTAGGAGGAACCCCTTGTAACTGTAGGTTAAAGGCAGTTTCCCACTGAGTTTATAAGCCCCCCTACTCAAGTGCAGGGGCTGGTGCTTTTACTGGATAGCTTTACTGGAACATTACTGAGAGGCTACTAAAAACACTGTTGCTTGAACTCATTATTTCTGTTGCTATTGCTTCTTCTGCCTTTCCTATGGTCCTCCTTCTAACTGACCTCTGCTTTGGTACCAATCTAAACTATTTCTTTCTCTCCCTTTACCAGGGTAAGGGTTGGCTGTAAGGCTCTTGGCTTCCCTACCTTGTCTGTTCCCCTATTAAATCCAAAATCTTTACTTGTCAGGGTCATGCCTATTTGGCTTCTGTAAAATGGAGTCCCAGAGAGTCAGGAAGAAAATTTTTATGAAGGAGCAACAACAAAGGCATCATTGCTGAGAAATTCGCAGAATTAGAGAAGCATGCATCCACATTTTGAATACCCAAAAAGTAACAGATAAGAGAGACCCAAATGGTAAAAACTAAAGATACATCCTAAACAGAATGATGAAAATCATATATAGGGAAAGAATTTTGAAAATAGCAAGATCAGAAAAGCAAATTACATACAAAATACCATCCTTAATATTTATAGTAGGTTTACAAAAGAAACAATCCAGGCTCAAAGACACTGGTGGGAAATAGAGAAAAAACACAATGAATTGAACACCTAACCAGGAATACTTCATACAGCTAGGCTTTCATTCATATTTGAAGGAATGATACAAAACTTTAGAGAAAAATAAATATAATTTTTATTTTGAACATAGTGGCTTACATATTGTTGACAATAATATTTTAGGTACATATTTACATAAAATCAGGGGGATTCCCATCACCGGTTTGTCCTCCCTACACCTCCATTTTCATCCTACCTCCCAAATCCTCCTCCCTCACCCCTGGGGCTGCTAGAAAATGTGGTCCCCTCTGTACCTAGTTTACTACTTAGTAGTCTTGCACCTGTTTGGTCTTGGTGCATCCCTTATTCCCCTTCTAACTGGGAGGCAGGGCTAGATAGTTCAAATTATGTGGTTTTGTTTGAAGAAGAGAAAAGTAATAAACTGGGGTAAAAGTCTAATACACCGAAAATGGGCGGGATCCTTCTAGAGGATCTCATCATCGGTTTGAGAGACGAAGGAGAAAATAAGGTGTAACACCCCAACAGTACAAAAAGAGGTGTCAAATAAAATGGCCAATGAGCAGTCCAACAATAACAATGATAAGCACCACAAAAATAGCCATGGTCTTGAGATAAAAAAAAACATGGCAGGGAATATAAAGAAAGAAAAGAAAAGAAGGAAAAATATAAATGTAAATGGGGACAACAACTCAAATAACCACACCAAAACAAGGAAATCGACAAGAAGTAGATAGGTAAATAAAAAAATAATAAATGGTTATTTAAAAAAATATATAAAATAATAAAAATGTTTTGTGCTTTTTGCCTTTTTTTCCCTCCTGCAATGGCACAGTAAATATTAGGGTCATTCGAAGAGGAATTCACTTGGCCTAAGAGATATGGGGTTTCTCCACCCTTGAAGTATATTGTCATGGGATTAACTATAGACTCTGTTCAGGTTCATTTACTCTCCCCTTGTTGCTTTCGTGGTATTTGGAAGGCTTCTGCTCCTTCCTGGGTGATAAAATCAGACCTCTGTATCTAGAGATCTCAGTATCTGCACAGGTCCAGGAGTGGGATTTATGATGAAGTCTTTCTTTGTCGTTCTAGAAATTCTGTTTCCTCAGTGTCATTTTCATCCATCTTCTGTGGTTGGTGGTCTTGGTCTTTGCACTGATCCTAGAATAGCGTCTTTCATTGTGTTTCCAGAAGCCCCATTCCATTGCAATTGTTTCGGCCAGACCTTTGGAACTGGGGATCATGGTTATTGTGCAGGTCGTAATTCAAACCCTATACTGGGGCTTTTTTATTGGTCCCAAGATATATGCAGTCCAGTCATGATTCTAGTAGCCAGTCATCTGTAAATCGCGATCTTGGCTTTTGGACCGACCAAAGGGTGACAATTCTTCTGATTTTGTCTTATCATTAGCTGGTGAGGTAGGATAACCTGCTCTTAGGTCAAGTTGTTCTCATTTTCCTCGTTGTCAGGATATCATATTAGAGCTGGCACTTGTTGGTGGCCCAGCAGTATTAAGGATGTCCCGGTTGGGATTTGTTTTCCATAGCTGTTGTGAAGAACTTTGTCGTTTCTATGTCTGGGATCCAGGGTTCAAGGCTGGACGGATGGTATCTAATCACCTTGGGGTTCTAAGTTGGGTCTGCATGACATATTTTCAAGGTGGGAGATATCCCTGTATTGTAAACAAATATGAGTTCTTATCTCTAGTAGATAAGAGCTCGTTTTTATATGTAGGATTTCCTCTTTTATTAGTGTACCTTTGCAGGGAGGAATGGTGCTACATTATATTGTCGGTGCATTTGGGGGTGGACAGAGAAGAAAACAGAAACAGGTCACACACCCAAAAAAGATAAAAATAGGAATAAAAATATATGTGCTCACCTATGTATATGTAGAACAAACATTTTTAAAAAATGAATTAACAAAGTAATTAAAGGAACAAAGTGATACAAGAGACTACTTTACTTTTGGGGCTAAGCAGGTAAGGAGGTGGTGTAATAAATACAGGTCTTATACTTATGTTGACAGTTTAGGTTTCCTCATTGTCTTTTGGGATTTTCTTGTGGTGTGTGGGTTCCCAGGCACCTTTCCATCACAGCCCCTGACCTTCTTGAGATTGGTAAAGATTTGCGGCAGGGAGGTCTTGGAAGAGCTCTTGCATTGGGGATACTTTTAGAGCTAAGTCTGGTTTCAAGTAACAGTCCACGTTAGGGGTAATTGGTAGGGAGGGCCACGCAGCCTGAGTCCACAGGGGAGTTGGTTGTCTTTTCTTGCAGGGGAGGAGGTATGGGTTTGACTGGGTGTCCCTTCGCTTGGGTGCTGGGTTCGTTGGGGTAGGTCAGTTTTGATGCCTAATGGATTAAGAACTGAGGGTGAAGAGTTTTAATATGGTGGGAGGTCTGGATGGGATTGAAGGGTGAAGGGATAGTTGAATTTCCAAAGGGGGGAAAGTGTATGGAAGGGGTAGGAAGGAAGAAAAGAGAAAATACATTAGAAAGAAAGGGAGAAGAGGAAGAAAAAAGGAAAAGAGAAGAAAGGTAAAGAAAAGAAAAAATAAAAAAGATAGTGAGAAGAGAGGAGAAAATAGCAAGGAAATGCTAGTTTGCTTGAATGTGTTCGATGAATAGGGCCTGTAGTATAAGTTTGTACGTCACAGTTGCTGCTTCCATGGTCTGACTGGTCACGTGCTTCAAATCCTAAAAGAAGGTATAACTTAGAGATAAAGTGTATGTTAAAGTGTTTTCTCGGGGCATTCTTGTAGTGCAAGCTTGGTATGGTATCTCATGTGACTGGGCCCCAAGATGCCATCTTAGTTTGTCCACCCTTTGTATCCAAGAACGCCTGTGGATAGAAAAGCTAAGAGGTTATTTTAAATATAGTAAGATTAAGGCATTAAAACATAGTGTTATGAGATATTTCCATTGGAGTCAGTGATTTCCCGTGGTGTTCTTTACCTGAGATCCTGTAGAAGATCCCTAAGGGATTATTAAGGGCCTTTGTATTAGAAGGCTGAATACATACCTGTTCTCTCAATGTTGCTGTTTCTGCTATTGCTGGTTTCTTTGTGGTATAATGTGTTGTCAAGTGTTTGTGTTGCTCCTTTTTCTTGTATTTTGGACCCTACTCCCGAGTATATGTTGACTATTACAGTGTTTGGAGTTTCTACCCTGTTCAATCCTGTTATTTGGTTGTTGAGTATTAGTTGTCTATAAGGTGCTTCAGAATAGTGCTATCATTCTGTGTTTATCTTTCGTTTTCTGACTTACTTCGTTTAACATAATATGTTCTAGGTCCATCCACGTTGCTGCAAAGTCTTTGATTGTATCATTTCTGACTGCCATGTAGTATTCCATTGTGTATAGATACCACATCTTAATGATCCATTCATCTGTTGTTGGGCATCAAGGTTGGTTCCAGGACTTGGCTATTATACTGAGTGCTGCGATAAGTAGTGGGGTGCACAATACTTTGGAATGAATGTCCTTCCAACTTGGGGGTAGATACCTAGGAGAGCAATTTGCTCGGTCAAATGGCAGCTCAATTCTGAGTTCTTTGAGCACTCTTCAGACTGTTCTCCATAGGTGTAGGACTAGGGGGCATTCCCACCAGCAGTGGATGAGAGTGCCTTTCATACCACATCCCCGCCAACACAGATTGTTCCCATTATTTTTGATGTGAGCCATCTTCACTGGTGTAAGGTGGTACCTCATTTTTGTCTTGATTTGGATCTCCCTGATTATGAGTGAAGGTGAGCATGTTTTCAAGTGTTTGTTGGCCATCTTTCTGTCTTCCTCAGAGAAGTGTCTATTCATTTCATCTCCCCATTATTATGGCTTTATTTGGTTTTGGGGGGCTCAGCTTTCTGAGTGCTTTGTATGTTCTAGATATTAGCCCTTTATCTGATATGTCGAGGGAAAAGATTTTTTCCCATTTTGTTAACTGTCTTTTTGTGTTAAATAAGGTTTCTTTCGTCATGCAGAAGCTTTTTAGTTTGATGTAGTCTCATTTGTTTATGTTTGATGCTAAAGTTCTTGCCATTGGTGCTCCATCCTCGAAGACCTTTTTGATATATAGGTCTTCGAGTGTTCTGCCTATTTTATTTTCGATAAACTTTATAGTTTTGGGTCTGATTTCAAGGTCGTTGATCTATTTTTAAGTTAACTTTTGTATAAGGAGTGAGGTATGGGTCAATTTTCACTTTTGTACAGGTGGTTTTCCAGTTGTACCAACACCATTTGTTGAATAGACTTTCTTTGTTCGATTTCAGGTTCTTGCCTGTTTTATCAAATATTAGTTGGCTGTATATCTGGGGGTTTATGTCTGGGAATTCTGTTCTGACCCACTGGTCTGAGGTCCTGTCTCTGTTCCAGTACCATGCTGAAAAACAACAACTTTTGAAGTTTATAGACTCAGAACTACTTTTAAGAGAAGAAATCAAGGGGATGCTTTAATAAAGTATAAATGACACAAACATTTCAAACATTTATAGAAAGAAGGAAGAACACTCTAGCAATAATTTATCTCAATGTCAATGGAATTGAAGAACCAATGAAGTGAGACAGAAAGACAGGATAGATTAACAAATCAAACTCAACATTCTGCTTCCTAAAAGAAATGCACACACACAGTCAGAGAAATCACAGACTCAAAGTCAAAATGTGGAACAATTCTTCAAGCAAATAGATCATACAAAAAGATGGAGTTGGTCATATTAGTATCAAACAACCTAATTTTAAGCTCAAACAGGTAATAAGAGGCAGGAATAGTCATTTATTAATCCATATATATGAATATATATGAATAATATATAAATTATATACATTTCTATAAATATATAGTATATAAATACATATTATATATTTATGTATAAATATATAAATATATATGAAGAATATATACTATATATGAAGAATTTATACTCCTAAATATATATGTAACTAAAAGGAGACAAGTAGAATACTTAAAACTACTGCTAATAAACTTGAAGATAAATGCTGATAGCAACAAACTAGTAGTAGGAGGCATCAAAACAGCTCTGTGATCTCTCAACTACACTAAAGACCAGTAAGGAAAAACATTTATTGAAGGAAAAAATGGAAAAGAAGGCTTATATATGTATATATAGTGTATGCCTTTTCTTTACCCCAAAAGGCAAAGACACATTCTTCTGTGTGCCAGGTTCTAGGACTTAAAACATGGATCCACAAAGTCAGTAGGATATAAAAATAATAAATGCCTTCACAGACCATGAAGCACTGAAAATGGGTGTTAATCACAAGCAGAAATGAAGAAACAGGGCCCGGAGAGATAGCACAGCGGTGTTTGCCTTGCAAGCAGCCAATCCAGGACCAAAGGTGGTTGGTTCGAATCCTGGTGTCCCATATGGTCCCCTGTGCCTGCCAGGAGCTATTTCTGAGCAAACAGCCAGGAATAACCCCTTAGCACCGTTGGGTGTGGCCCAAACACCAAAAAAAAAAAAAGAAATGAAGAAACAATGAAAACACCTGGAAACTAGCTTTTTAATGAACAACCAGAGAATAAATCATAGAGGAAAAAAATAAGTGAGATGATACAGGCTACCAGAACATATAGACCACAACAAGAACAGTGATAAAAGAAAAGTTCAAGGCTTTGAAAGCATTCATCAGAAAGAATTAAGGTAGCCACAAAAATAATTTGACTGCACAATTTAAGACATTGGAAAATAACCAACAAAAGAACCATACATCAGGTTGGATAAAGGAAATAATAAATCTTAGAACAGAAATTGTTGAACTGGAATACCCATAGTGAAATTCAAAATATCAATGAAACTAGGAGTTGGTTCTTTGAAAAATTATACAAGATCCATAAACCACTAATAAGAATTACACTTAGAGAGAATTATGATAAACAAAATTAGAAACAGAAGGTGGTAAATCACAACAGACACTAAAGTTATTCAGAGAATAAAAGATTCCTTTAAGAAACTCAATGCTAAGAAATGGATCTAAAAGAAATGGTTAAAATTTTGGTCTCCTTTAATCTCTCAAGACTAAAGCAAGACCTGTCTATATTAAGGAAATGTAAATGGTAGTAAAAATCTTCTCAAAATAAAAGCACACACCCAGGTGTAGCTTAGGACATGAAGCTCATCACATAGAGTGATGAGTGCAGTTGCAGAGATGACTACACTGAAAACTATCATAACAATGTGGATGAATGAGGGAAGTAGAAAGCCTGTCTCGAGTACAGGTGTAGGGGGGTGGGGAGGAGGGAGATCTGGGAAATTGGTGGTGGGAATTTTGCACCAGTGAAGGGGTGTGTTCTTTACATGACTGTAATCATACAACTATAATCATGTTTGTAATCACGGTGTTTAAATAAAGATAAAAAAAAGCACACACCCAGATAGATTCATTAGTGAAGTCTTTCAAACCTTTAAGCAGAACCTAATGCCGATACTTTTCAGAACTTCCAGGAAATTGAAGAAATGGAAACATCACTGTGACAACAAAAGCAGACAGAAACACCACAAAAATATTACATGCCAATATACTTATGAAAACATATGCAAAGATTCTTAACAAAATTCTGTCAAATATACTCCAACAGTCCATCAAAAATATCATACATGGTGATCAATTAGGATTCATCCCGGGGATGCAAGGATGGTTTAATATGACCAAGTCAACCAGTATAATATATACAATATCAATAAAATAAAATTTATATGATCTCATCTATAGATGCAGATGAGGAAGCTGAAAAAGTCCATTCATGATAAAACTCTCAACGAAATGGAAATTAATGAACTTTCATCAATTTATTCAAAACCATTTACATATAGCCCACAGAACACACTATACACAATAAGGAAAAACTAACTCAAAGTTTTCCCTCTAAGAACAGCAACAATAAAAGGTTACTCTCTCTAACCAGTTCTATTAAATATAGTATTAGAAGTATTTGCAATAGCAGTTAGATAAGAACAAGATGGCAAAAGTATCAATATAGGAAAGGAAAAAAAGTTTCTCAGAATTTGTGAGTAATGTGATATTATATTTGCAAAATCCTAAAAAACTCTACTAAATATTCTAAAAATCAGCTATTTTACAGTAAATTATCAGACTAGAATATTAACAGGCAAAGGCCATAATTTCCTGTATTGAAATATGAAAGAGAAGAAATATATTAAAATCATATTCACAGTTGTGATTCAGAAGATCAAGTACATCAGAATCAACTTAATTGAGGTGAAAGTCATATACAAACAAAACTACTATGACATAATTTTGGAATGATGATTGGAAGATGAATGAAGAATTGGAAGATTAATGAATGAATGAAGATCATTGGAATAAAACAGTATCCTTAGAGAGATCATCAGGTATATAATGTTATTTTGTGGGGTCGGAGCGGTGGCACAACTGGTAAGGTGTCTGCCTTGCCCACACTAGCCTAGGACGGACCACTGTTCGACCCACCCCCCAGCATCCCATATGGTCCCTCAAGCCAGGAGCTATTTCTGAGTGCATAGCCAGGAGTAACTCCTGAGAGTCACTGGGTGTTGTCCCTGAACCAAAACCAAAACCAAACAAAAAGTCAATTTTGGATGAAGGATAAAAATATGAACTGGAACAAGCAAATTATCTTCAAATATTGGTGCAAGGGAAACTGATGAGTTATGTACAAGCTACTGTAATTAGAGATCTTTCTAACACTATGCACAGAGGACAAATAAAGATGAATTAAAGACCGTGAAATCAGACCAGAAAATATAGGTACATAGAAAAAAATAGAGGAAGAACTCCCCAAGACATTGAAAATAAACGTATCTTAAAGACTGAAGCACTACTGATCAAGCATTTGTAAGCAAAGATAAATAAAATGAAGTACGTTAAAATAAGAAGTTTCTGCCTCACAGGAGACAATAATCAAAGTATAAAGACTACAAACAGATTAAAAGAAATTATTCACCAAAGACCCATCTTATAAGGAATTAATGTCTAAGCTATATAAGGTACTGGTAGAGCTTAATAAGAAAAAAATTCAATTGCAAAAAAATGGGAAAATATGAACATAGATTTCCTCAAAGAAGAAATACCGATGGGCAAAAAGCACATGAAAAAATGCTCCACATCACTTATCATCAGCAAGATGCAAATTGAATTATCATCGCGATATCATATCACCCCATGAATACTGGCACACATCAAGAGGAACAAGAACAACCAGTTCTGATTCTAATGTGAGTAGAAAAGGAAGCTCATTCACAGTAGATGGGAATGTTACTGGTCCAGCCTTTTTGGAAAAGAATATGAACGTTTTGCCAAAAAAGTAAGCTTCCCTTTAACCCAGCAATAATGATCCAGAAAACATAACCTAGGGGCCCCAAAACACAAAGCAGAAAGGCATATGCACTCCTTTGTTCATTGCAACATCATTCACAATAGTCATAATTTGGAAACAACCCAAGTCCTTAAGATCAGATGAATGGATAAAGAATGCAAGATAGTCCTTCATTAACAGTAGTGAAAACCACAGTGTCAAAAGGGTGAATAAAAATAATCAAGAAAGAGACAGAAATATATAGAGAAGTAAAATGCTAAGAGATGGGGGCAGGAATCTGGGGACATTGGTTGTGGGGAAAGTGTACTGGTGAAGGGTGGTGTAAATTCTATGAAACTGAATCATGAAAAAGTTGTAGCCACAATAGTTAAAGTATTTATTTTAAAAAAACTATGACACATGACAAAAATTTATTATTATAAAGCTGTTAAGAAAAATGAAGTCATGAAATTTGCTTATAAATGAATAAACATGGAGAATATCTTGCTAAGTGATAAGAGTCAAAGAGAGAGAATAATCACACTAGTCTTTGTGATATTAAAAACCCCATTGTCTTAGAATAAGACCAAAGACAATATTTACATGGGTGGGAAGTATATCTAAGACAGAATTAACCACTGGAACTGAAAGGAAGTAAAGTGATATGTTAGAGTAACCAGTTTTCACTCTATTCAGGATAATTATTTTTGCCTTGTGCTTGTCACTTTTGTATGCAAATCCCTCGGGGGTGGTCTTTCTCTTCCCAATAAAGACCACTGGCCTCAGGGAAAAGCTGCTTGTGGGTTTTGGCTTCTACAACTGCTGCCTGCTGGTATCCTTTGTTAGTGAGCAAGAGGCATGTGGTTTAAGTTTCCTGAACCAGATTTATTCTATTCAATCTTGTGTGGATTTTTTTCCTGTGTTGGCGTTTGCTTCCAGACCTAGGGTACCCAATCCTTCAGGATTGGGGCGTGAGGCTTATGCTTCTGCTGCTGCCATCATCAGGGAAAACATCTATAACTGGTGAGATGTTCCCTGGGACGTTTCCGTGGTTACCAAGTGGATAATTCCAACTTAAAGATTCTAGCAGTTATGACAATGGCTTGGCTTTGGGTAGAGGGACCCTGGCTTTTCTTCACGTATATTGCTACCTTCTTTATTCCAACACTCACTATAAAATAGAGCAAAGTAGTAATTTACATATTCATCATTCTGGTATTGGTTTTAATTGGCATTATTATTTGTATGTATTGTGCAATGAGAGATGCACAGGCTAAACTTTCTGATAAACCTCTAACTTCAGAAAACAAAAGCACCTTTTTAGTAGTAACACATGCTCAAGCCAAAAGTCCTGAGGTTGATAACTTGCTACCCTACACTGGACGAGGCCAGAGAAATTTCTAGGCACTAAGATTAATGTACTAGATGAAACAAATGCTGAAAAGGAGCCAGCAGCAGTCCATTGGACATTGAGCCAGAAAGCAGGTCCTTAAGTTTAATCCCCACTCATTCTCCTCTGCAACTCTAGAGAGTGTGGGACTAGTACAGGTGCAGAACCAGATTTCCTCCCATCAAATAAACAAGCAAACTCCAGCCTATATGGGTTTCAACATGGAATTCCTTGGTCGGTTTAAGAAGTCATGCTTCCACAATATGGTTCACTTTCTCTTTTTGGTGTAGAATTGATTACTACCTGTAACCCCACCCCTCTTTATTCCTGTGTAACCTTGCCTACAAGAAAGACCTCCCATTTTTGGGAGGGTTCTTTGGTAGGTAACAAAAAGGTTTGCCCTGGGGGGCAAAAGGAAGAATTTGCATGGATGCAGGATGGAGGAAGAAGCAGGAGGAGATCTGTGAGGGACAAGGTACAATGCAGGGCTGAATTGGAATCCAGCATAAATGGTTATTATAGTCCACACATGTTGGCCAAGGCAAATAAAGCTGATATTTCCTGAAGCCTGCCTGCATGTGAGTTTTCTACCTGCCGCAATCACCTCAGAACCACCGGCTCAACAGGAGGTGGATACACGTGGTCCTGAGCTAGAGGAGAAAGGCCTCCATCACTATCCACCTCCATCCAAGCCCATCCAAAGGGCTTAATGCAACACTACCTAGAGTGAAGGTGGGTGATAGACACCTCAGGACTTTAATACTGTTAAGACTGGACTGGGAGCCACTGAACTTCGCTGGATCTCAGATGCCAGCACCCTTCTGCCTCTCTACTCTGTTGTCCTGCATTTTCGGTCTGATTTCACCCTTGGTGCGGCTCATCAGCCAGCCTGCTTTCCTGTGAGCTTTCCGGGGAGTCTGCCTTCCCGTGAGCCTTCCTTGGAGGTGAGCTGACACGCCCAGAAAGGGAGGAGCCACCGAACTCTGCTGGATCTCAGATGCCAGCACCCTTCTGCCTCTCTACTCTGCTGTCCTGCATTTTCGGCCTGATTTCACCCTTGGTGCAGCCCATCAGCCAGCCTGCTTTCCTGTGAGCTTTCCGGGGAGTCTGCCTTCCCGTGAGCCTTCCGTGGAGGTGAGTCGACACGCCCAGAAAGGGAGGAGCCACTGAACTTCGCTGGATCTCAGATGCCAGCACCCTTCTGCCTCTCTACTCTGCTGTCCTGCATTTTCGGCCTGATTTCACCCTTGGTGCAGCTCATCAGCCAGCCTGCCTTACTGTGAACTTTCCGGGGAGTCTGCCTTCCCGTGAGCCTTCCGTGGAGGTGAGTCGACAGGCCCAGAAAGGGAGGAGCCACTGAACTTCGCTGGATCTCAGATGCCAGCACCCTTCTGCCTCTCTACTTTGCTGTCCTGCATTTTTGGCCTGATTTTATCCTGGGTGCGGCCCATCTGCCAGCCTGCCTTCCTCTGAGCCTTCCGTGGAGGTGAGTCGACACGCCCAGAAAGGGAGAAGCCAGAGGAGCATGGTTGCTCCGCTCCCCTTCGCGACGGTGCACAGCATTTAGCCAATGAATACAATCACAACACGTAGAAAAACACGCAGTACTAGTGTGACAATGGGGAAACAACATGGGCCAGTGCCAGACATAGAGAATGAAGATGGCAACTCTGATGACTTGAACATGATCAACCACCTAGTCAGTCTCTCAGATAAGGAGTTTAGAGTTGCAATATGGAACATGTTCAAAGAACTCAAACAAAGTATAGAAGAGAAAACTAAAAAGAATCAGGAGAATATGAAGATAGAAATGAGAAAACTCCAAACGGAAATTTCAGATCAAATAACAGGTCTGAGAAACTCAGTAGATGAATTGAAGAAAAACATGTTTGAGATTTCCCACAGGTTAACAGCAGCTGAGGATAGAATCAGTACACTGGAAGATGAGATACATAACAATTACATACAGCAGAAGAAATTGGAAAAAAGCCTCAAAGCAAATGATCAAACAATGGAAAAATTACTCAAAGAATGGGAACAGATGAAAATAGAAGTCTATGATAAGCTCAACAGAAACAACTTAAGAATCATTGGAGTCCCAGAGACTCAGGAAGAAAATCTCCGGGAAGAATCAACAGTCAAGAACATCATTAAAGAGAAACTACCAGAGATAATGAATACATGTGATCAAATCCTGCATGCCCGAAGAGTGCCAACTAAAAGAGACCCCAGAAAAAACACCCCAAGACACATCCTAGTCACAATGACGAATCCCATAGATAGAGACAGAATTCTGAAAGCAGCAAGATCGAAAAGAGAAATTACATTTAAGGGAACATCTTTGAGATTTACTGCAGACCTGTCACCAGAAACACTCAAGGCCAGAAGGCAGTGGTGGGACATAGTGACAAAACTCAATGAAATAAATGCTTCGCCTAGAATACTGCACCCAGCAAAACTCACTTTTAGGTTTGAAGGAACAATACATACTTTCACAGACAAACAACAGCTCAAAAACTTCACAGACTCAAAACCATTCTTAAAAGAAAAACTGAATGGCATACTTTAAGACAAGGCTTACCAACAGACACACCAAACTTTAATATAAAGATGGCACTAACTCCCAGGACAATTCTTTCTCTCAATGTCAATGGACTAAATGCACCAGTTAAGAGACACAGAGTGGCTAAATGGATCAAAAAACTCAATCCAACCTTCTGCTGCCTACAAGAAACGCACCTGAATAGTCAGAACAAACATAGACTCAAAATAAAAGGCTGGAGGAAAATCATCCAAGCAAACACACCCAAAAAAAAGCAGGAGTGGCCATATTAATATCAGATGATGCAAACTTTATACTTAGGAAAGTAGTAAGGGACAAAGATGGACATTTTGTATTAATCAAGGGATATGTACAGCAGGAAGAAATCACCCTCCTAAACATATATGCACCGAATGAGGGGCCAGCAAAATATTTAATACAACTGTTGACAAATCTGAAAAATAATATCAATAACAACACAATAATTGTGGGAGACCTCAACACGGCATTGTCAACACTAGACAGGTCAACCAGACTGAAACCCAACAAGAATATACTAGACCTGAGGAGAGAAATGGAAGTAAGAGGCCTAGTAGATATATACAGGACACTCCACCCCCAGAGGCCTGGATACACATTTTTCTCTAATGTACATGGGACATTCTCTAGGATAGACTACATGTTAGCACACAAAACATATCTCCATAATATCAAGAGGATAGAAATTTTGCAGGCTGCCTTTGCTGACCACAAAGCCCTGAAATTATATATAAACTACAAAGGGACACAGAAGAAAAATTTTAACACCTGGAAGTTAAATAGCCTCATACTGAATAATCAGTGGGTCCGAGATGAAATCAAAGAGGAAATCAAAACCTTCCTGAAAACAAATGACAATGGAGAAACAATTTATCAGAACCTATGGGACACAGCAAAAGCAGTACTGAGAGGAAAATTTATAGCTTTGCAAGCACACATCAGGAAAGAAGAAGGGGCATACCTGAATAGCTTAATGACGCAGCTCATAGAATTAGAAAGTGCTCAACAAAAGGATCCAAAAATAGGGAGGCAGAAGGAAATAACAAAGCTGAGAGCAGAAATCAATGAACTGGAAACCAGAAAAACCATCCAAAAGATCAACGAAAGCAGAAGTTGGTTCTTTGAAAAAATAAACAAGATTGATAGACCACTGGCAAAACTAACAAAGAAAGAAAGAGAGAGAAACTTAATAACTCGTATTAGGAATGAAAAAGGAGAGATCACTACTGATATGGTAGAGATTCAAAGGGTAATCTAAAACTACTTTGAGAAAATCTATGCCACTAAAAATGAAAACCTGGCAGAAATGGATAAATTTTTGGAATCTTATAATCTTCCACGATTGAATGAAGAGGATGTAGCATATCTAAACACACCCATTACTATTGAGGAAATTAAGAAAGTAATCAAATGTCTGCCCAAAAACAAAAGCCCAGGCCCAGATGGATTTACTAATGAATTCTTTCAAACCTTTCAAGAGGAACTACTACCAATCCTGGCAAGACTCTTTCATGAAATTGAAAAAACAGAAAAACTTCCAAATAGCTTTTATGAAGCCAACATTACCTTGATACCTAAACCAGACAGAGATGCTACGAAAAAAGAAAATTACAGACCAATATCGCTGATGAATGCAGATGCAAAGATCTTCAACAAAATCCTGGCAAATAGGATTCAATGCCTCATTAAGAAGATCATCCACTACGATCAAGTAGGTTTCATTCCAGGAATGCAAGGCTGGTTTAACATCCGTAAATCTATCAACATAATACACAACATCAACAGCAAGAAAAATAAAAATCACGTGATCATATCAATCGATGCAGAGAAAGCATTTGACAAGGTCCAACACCCATTTTTGATCAAAACTCTCAGCAAGATGGGAATGGAGGGAACCTTTCTCAATATAGTTAAGGCCATCTACCACAAGCCAGAGGCAAATATTGTCCTCAATGGAGAAAAACTGAAAGCCTTTCCTCTAAATTCTGGCACAAGACAAGGCTGTCCTCTCTCACCACTCCTATTCAACATAGCACTGGAAGTACTCGCTATAGCGATTAGGCAAGAAAAGGATATCAAGGGAATCCAGATAGGAAAGGAAGAAGTCAAGCTCTCACTGTTTGCAGATGACATGATACTCTACTTAGAAAACCCCAAAGACTCTATCAAAAAGCTTCTAGAAACAATAGACTCATATAGCAAGGTGGCAGGCTACAAAATTAACACACAAAAAGCAATGGCCTTCCTATACACCAATACTAATAAGGAAGAAATGGACATTAAGAAAACAACTCCATTCACTATAGTGTCACACAAACTCAAATATCTTGGAATCAACTTGACTAAAAATGTGAAGGACCTATACAAGGAAAACTATAAAACTCTGCTCCAAGAAATAAGAGAGGACACGCGGAAATGGAAGCATATACCCTGCTCATGGATTGGCAGGATTAACATCATTAAAATGGCAATACTCCCCAAAGCACTGTACAGATTTAATGCGATCCCCCTAAAGATACCCATGACATTCTTCAAAGAAGTGGACCAGGCACTTTTGAAATTTATTTGGAACAATAAACACCCTCGAATAGCTAAAGCAATCATTGGGAAAAAGAATATGGGAGGAATTACTTTCCCCAACTTTAAACTTTACTACAAAGCAATAGTTATCAAAACCGCATGGTATTGGAATAAAGACAGGCCCTCAGATCAGTGGAATAAGCTTGAATACTCAGAGAATGTTCCCCAGACATACAATCATCTAATTTTTGATAAAGGAGCAAAAAATCCTAAATGGAACAAAGAAAGCCTCTTCAACAAGTGGTGTTGGCAAAACTGGGTAGCCACTTGCAAAAAATTGAACTTAGACCCCCAGCTAACATCATGTACGAAGGTAAAATCCAAATGGATTAAAGACCTCGATATCAGCCCCAAAACCATAAGATATATAGAACAATACGTAGGTAAAACACTCCAGGACATTGAGGCTAAAGGCATCTTCAAGGAAGAAACTGCACTCTCCAAGCAAGTGAAAGCAGAAATTAACAGATGGGAATATATTAAGCTGAGAAGCTTCTGCACCTCAAAGGAAATAGTGCCCAAGATACAAGAGCCACCCACTGAGTGGGAGAAACTATTCACCCAATACACATCAGATAAGGGGCTAATCTCCAAAATATATAAGGCACTGACAGAACTTTACAAGAAAAAAACATCTAATCCCATCAAAAAATGGGGAGAAGAAATGAACAGACACTTTGACAAAGAAGAAATACAGATGGCCAAAAGACACATGAAAAAGTGCTCCACATCACTAATCATCAGGGAGATGCAAATCAAAACAACGATGAGATACCACCTCACACCCCAGAGAATGGCACACATCACAAAGAATGTGAATAAACAGTGTTGGCGGGGATGTGGGGAGAAAGGAACTCTTATCCACTGCTGGTGGGAATGCCGTCTAGTTCAACCTTTATGGAAAGCGATATGGAGATTCCTCCAAAAACTGGAAATCGAGCTCCCATACGACCCAGCTATACCACTCCTAGGAATATACCCTAGGAACACAAAAATACAATACAAAAACACCTTCCTTACACCTATATTCATTGCAGCACTATTTACCATAGCAAGACTCTGGAAACAACCAAGATGCCCTTCAACAGACGAATGGCTAAAGAAACTGTGGTACATATACACAATGGAATATTATGCAGCTGTCAGGAGAGATGAAGTCATGAAATTTTCCTATACATGGATGTACACGGAATCTATTATGCTGAGTGAAATAAGTCAGAGAGAGAGAGAAAAACGCAGAATGGTCTCACACATTTATGGGTTTTAAGAAAAATGAAAGACATTCTTGCAATAATAACTTTCAGACACAAAAGAGAAAAGAGCTGGAAGTTCCAGCTCACCTCAGGAAGCTCATCTCAAAGAGTGATGAGTTTAGTTGGATAAATAACTACATTTTGAACTGTCCTAATAATGAGAAGTATGAGGGAAATTGAGAACCTGTTTAGAGTACAGGCGGGGGTCGGGTGGGGAGGAGGGAGACTTGGGACATTGGTGATGGGAATGTTGCACTGGTGATGGGTGGTGTTAAAGAAAAAGAAAAAAAAAAGACTGGACTTAGTTCTCCCCAAGTGATGCAGTGGAATATGTGGTTTTCTGAAAGAACTAAAAACAACTTCATAACCTAGGTCATTCTGGAAGGATGGTTGTAAGAGTTCTTGTAAACTTTTCACAGAAGTGGAATTCTCAGATCCCTATATGCAAGTGACTTTACCCTGTGCTGTATTGGAATTGATCAGAGAGATTGTGTGCTTGGGAGAAAGTTGACACAGATGCAAAATTTAAGGGCAGTTTTACAAAAATCTTTCAGGCTGCTCTGAGCCATATGCAGAATTTCTGGGGAAACTGACAGATGCTATCAGGAGGCAGGTTAAATTCAAGGAAATCCAACAGTTCCTGACAAAACTGTTAGCTTTTGAAAATGCCAGTGAAGATTCTCAGTCTATTATATATCCCATTAGAGAGAAAAGATGCCATGGAATTTCAAGGGCTTGTAAAAATGTAGGCTCATTCAGTTACAGGGCTCCTATGAATTCTACAGAGCAGGCTTTTGTGACCTACTTCATAGAGAGACAAACTGGAGGGAACCAAAGTGGACCCAGTTATCCTGTTAGAATTTACAGTAGACCTTGTCCAAGGAGACCACCTGTACTTTGTCCAAAGTATGGTAAAGGATTCCATTGGGGCAGAGTTTGTTTCTCAGCTTCTTATGTGCTGAATAACTGCAGAAAAGGTCCAAACTCAGCCCCACGAGTTCAGTTCAGATGATTTAACTATGGAAAAATGGGACACTTGGCACAGAGACTGGAAGATTCCTCCTGAACCAAAACCTAATCACCAAGTCTTAGAAACTGGTTCAGGGACCAATCCCAGGCCTCAAAAAATCAGAAAACGTTTCATCAACTATTCAGCTTCCCAACTTGGGCCAAGAGAACTCCAAACCATAAATTGATTAAAGCCTGTTACTTCATGAAGCTGTGCATTGTATATACCATACCCTGATAAAATAATAATAATAATAATAATACCATCCTAGTACCCTTACAAGTTCAGTTCTGGCATTAAAAGGATGATTCCTTCAGGAACTGTGGGCTTGATAATGGGGAGAAGCAGTCTGACTATTAAAAGTATTTCTGTTCATCTGGAAATTATAGATCAAGAAGTTTCAAAAATTTCCACTTCATCTGTGAACTCTCTAGTATATCCTATTTATAATTCAAAGAAACCTGCTGCAATGAATATAATTGCTTAGATTAAGCAGATGTTCAACCAACTGCTCTTTATAGATGTCTATAATAATGTTCTAATACTTTTCCCCCACAGAAACAGCTTCAGAATCAGTTTAGAAGGCATAAAACCCCGCCAGAGTGCTCACTCTAAGAATATATTAGTGTATTAATTTTAATAATATGTCATAATATTTTTAGTGTTTTTGTTCACAGTAGTCCTTGGAGAAATAGGTTGGATGCCCTAATTTTGCATTGCAATGCTATACTCTGTTAGATTTCTAATAAAGTGCTCATTTATAATAATCTTAACAAATATTCTAAGCTATTAATTTTCTATTTGATTATGCCTGCTAATATGATCCAATGTTACCGTCCACAGATATCTTAGATATTTTTAGACTCTTGCTACATTGCTCATACATTGAACATGCCTTTGTAACTAATTTTCAATTTAAGCTAATTTATTATACTATCATAATGTCTTTGTTCTAAGTTTGCTTTCAGGAAAGGGACCTGGTTACTTACAAGCCATTATATGATACTTTATGGTGTAGACTCCTTTTACAGTGTTCATTATAATATTACTTAGTATTCTAGACTTGGGAAATATGACTTTTTTTGAGAATGTTCCATGCACAATCTAGCCTATGTGGTTTGTTCAGCCAAGTTTCCCTTCACCAACTGTACTTTTCCTAGGATTTGGGAAAATTTTTCATCTGACCTGACAGCTTTATATTTTTGAAGTGCTTTGACCCATTCCAGCTGGGTTATTTTGACAACTGAAATTTAATTATCAGTCTTCTAAATCTGTCTATGTGTTTGTGTGTGTGAGTGTGTGCTGGCCATATCTATGCCTGTCTAAAATCTGTCTGTATTGTAAATAATGTCTATCTTGTATGTGATGCTACCTTCTGTTCTATATAACCCTTCCTCTTTCCCCTGCTTACCACTTCACAAATACTTTTCTATTGTTTCTTTTCGTTCTCTCTCCCGATTTGTTATTACTTCTTATTTAATCCTTTTACCCTCAGTTCTTCACTCTTCAGAAACTGGAACATTCTTCCCAAACCATCCCTCCCATCTTCCTTTGCCAAGATTGCTGACTGCAGCCAGATTTGGTTTTTGAGAGACCTTGGCTCCTGAACATAGCCTGATGCATGCCTGAATGTAAGCTGTTTTTATGACTGTCACAATATCATGTCGCTGGCTGAAGCTGTGCTCTGGATTCTATACCCCTTTGTACTATTTCAGAATAATAAAAGATAATATTTATATCTATATTGTATATTTATTTAGGTATATTTCCAAAATATGTTTAATTCTTTATTGCATATTTCCTTGGGTAGATGTAGTTTTTTCTTCTTTTATGGATTTGTTTAGTAAAAATGCTAGTAGATATGTATCTCCTGGGTTCTATGTTTTGGGTAGAACTAGGTGATAGGGATTGTTTAGTTTGCTATTATTACCCTAAAATGTACCAATAGTATCCTGTGACATTGTTCCTATTTGCATTGGCAAAATAAAATGGGAGGGATTTTAGTTATAGACAGAAGTTCTATCTAATAGGGATAGGACTTCTGAAAATTTTATTCTACAGGGGATCTTCCACCTGAACATTTGTCACATTGACTTGCCTTAGGCTTTAGTTACTCTGACATGGGCCATTCACTGCTGAACCTTGAGTACTATTGTTGGAACAGGTAGGATTTCTGTACTATTACCTGAAATAGACCTTCTGCCAAGGCAGGCCCTAATGATGCCTTGGCACAGACTTGCTTCAGAGTGGATGCCTATGCCACACTAATGAGGACTTGAAAATCAACAATGGCTTGCTTTCAGGGCAGGTTTCCTTGCCATGCCAATTAATGGTGAGATGAAATCAGGAGATACTTCATGACATTCTGATTTTTGACATGGGATCAATGCAAAAACCAAGATACTTATTGAGGTCTGATTGCAACAACTCTGATAAGGAGAACATTTCTTGGGACCATGAAGAAAGACTTTGTGGTTAGACACTTAGTATGCCTGGAGGCTGTAATTGGTCTTAAGCTTCATGTGTAAGGTCTCTATTTTTAGGCCAAATGTTTATACTTTTTATTTACCAACTTTGGCTGTACATATGCAAAGACTGACTCTTTTTAATCTTTTAGATAGGGTCTTCCACCTATAATATAGAACTTTGGGACACAAATTGCCTTTTTCTTACTTTATATTTTTGCATTTTCTATAAAATTATTATGGGACTTTGTTGGAGTGACTTGTTTTCACTCTATTCAAGATAATTCTTCTTTGATTATGCTTGTCACTCATGAACTAGAAGTACCGATGGATTGGTACCTTACCCCTACTTGTTTTTTTTATCAAAAGGTGTGGTCTATCTCTTCAAATAAAGTTCTCATGTCTCAGAGAGAATCTGCTTGCTGTTTCAGTTTTCACAATTGGTCTATCTGCCTGGTGGTATCATTTGCTAGTGAATGGATGCTTTTGGTATAAGTTTTCTGAACCAGTTTTATTCTCTTCAATCTTCTATGAATTATTTCCTGAGTTGGGGTGTTCTTTCAGACTCAAGATCCCTATTACCTCCTGTTTGGGGCATGAGGCTTCCACTTCAGTGATATGCACATTTTCTTAAGGGGAATAAAGTGTGGGGGGACAGAAAGAAATAGAGATAAAGACAGACAGGGAGAGAGTAAAGTGTCTGCCATAGAGGCAAGATGGGTGTTGAGAGTGAGGGAAACCTGGGAAATCTGTTTCAGAAAATTAACACTGCTGAAAAATTAGTTTTGGAGCATTCTATTACTGAAATTTGACTATCAACACCTTTTTATTCTGTATCTCATGGAGTTTTAATAATAACAGAGACAGAGTGGTGGATGGACTGGAATATTGAACAAAACATTCTGCTGACTGAAAAAAAAACAAATTGATGTGTCAGAGCAAACATAAACTCAAATTAAACTATTGGAGGACATTCTTTAAGCAAGAGGATCCCTCAAAAAGGATATGGTGGCAATCGAATGTAAGATGACGTATAATTAAGGTTCAAAAATTATTGGGGACTGAGAGGATCATTTAATAATTATCAGGATAAATTAATATGCCTAAACATATATATCCCTAACAAAGGCCAAGCGATGTACATAAAACAACTTCTAATAGTCTTTAGAAAGACATAAATAGGAAACACAATAGAAGTTTGAGACCTCAAAACCACTGTCACCTCTCAATAGATTAACTAGACTTAAGCTCATTAAGAAAATTACAGCAGGAAGAAATGGAAGAGAAATGATCCATAGAACAATCAGCATTTCAGAAAGGAAATTGAAGAAATGAAAATATTCCTGGAAATACAGATGAATAAGGACATGGACAATCAGAACTTGTGTAACACAGCAAAAGCAGTGTTAAAAGGAAAGTTTATAGCATCTCAAGAATTCATCAGAAAGTAGAAAGGACATACTTAAATATATTGCCTGCACAATTTAAGAAACTGGAAAATAATTAACAAAAGTAGTTCAATGCAAGAAAGAGGAAGGAAATAATAACACTCAGAGCATAACTCAATATAGAGGAACCTATAACACAATTCAATATGTCAATGAAACCAAAAGCTGGTTCATTGAAAAAAACAGAATAAATAATTGGCTAGCAAGACACATAAAAAGAGGAGCCAAAATAAACTGAATCAGAAATGAAAGGTGGGTATATCAACAAAAAAAACACAGAAATTTGAGGATTATCACAAATTCTTTTGAGAAAATTTATTCTATAAATTCAGAGAACCTTGATAAATGGATATATTATTGGATTCTAATTATGCCCAATGTTGAACTAATGAGATATAAACTACCTGAACATAAGTATCACTTAAAATTTTAATCACACTATTTAAACAACATGGATAAAAGGTTGTTTGTAATACAGTTGTATGTTTTCATAGTACAAAGACAAGTTTCAGTCATACATTGTACAACACCCTTTAAAAATTTACATCCCCCACTACAATGTCCCCTGTTTCCCTCTGGCTTAACAGCTTGCCTGTCTCTCAGCTGACATTCATCCTCATCAACATTATCATCAGCATCATTTTTTCCTCCTCTTCTTTATTTTCTTCTCTTCCACCATCTTCAATTTTCTGTTTAGATACTGTGGCTCTCAATATTGTTAATAAAGGGGTATCATGCATATCACTTTCTGTCCTTTCAGCATCCAGCTCTTGTCCAGAGTTATCATTTCTAACTATCATTGTCAAAGTAGTCCTTCTCTGCCATAACTTCACAACCCAACTATATGTGGCTAGCTTTTTATAATGAACTGACCATTCTAGCACTAATCAGTATTATCTCTGGATATTATTATAATACTATATTTTAATATCCCACAAATATGTGTGATTTCTCTGTCTATCCCTCTCCCTCTGCCTTGTTTGACTCAGCATAATACTCTCCATATATAGCCATATATAAGAAAATTTAGTGACTTCCTTTTTTCCTAAAAGTTGTGTATAATTACATATAGTAGATGTATCAGTGTTTCTTCATCCACTGTTGAGTTCTTGGGCACTTGGTTGTTTACAAATTCTAGCTATAGGGAATAGTGATAAAACAAATATAGGAATACAGAGGGCTTTTCTGCATGGTGTTTTTTGACTCCTTAGTTATATTCTTAGGAGTGGTATTGCTGGATCATATGGAAGTTCACTTTCTGTTTTTTGATAATTATATATATTATATTTGAAAAAAGCTGGACAAGGAGACATTGACACAAGCAGTGACTGAGAGATTCTTTCTCCCCAAATATGCTCTAGCACTACTTGTTTTTGTCCTTTGTGATGTGTGCCAATCTTTATGGTGTGAGATAACTCATTGTTCTTTGCTCTATGTCTTCCAAAAGATTTATGACAGAGCATTTTAGTACTTTTTATTTATTTAAACATCTTGATTACAAAATATGATTGTGATTAGGTTTCAGTCATGTAAAGAACACCCCCCTTCACCAGTGCAACATTCCCACCACCAATATCCCAAAACTCCCTCTACCCACCACACCCCACACCTGTACTCTAGAAAGGTTTTCCAGTTCCCTCATTCATTAACATGATTATGGTAGTTCTCTGTGTAGTTATTTCTATAACTGCACTCACCACTCTTTATGGTGAGCTTCATGAAGTGAGCTGGAAGTTCCAGCCCTGCTCTCATTGTCTCTGAGGACTGTTGCAAAGATAACTTCTATTTTTCATAAAACCCATAGATGAGTGAGACTATTCTGCATCTCTCTCTCCCTCTGACTTATTTCACAAAGCATAATAGACTCCATGTACATCCATGTATAGGCAAATTTCATGACTTCATCTCTCCTGACGGCTGCGTAATATTTCATTGTGTATATGTACCACAGTTTCTTTAGCCATTTGTCTGGCAAAGGGCATCTTGGTTGTTTCCAGAGCCTGAATATTGTGAATAGTGCTGCATTAAACATAGGTGTGAGGAAGGCTTTTTTTTAGTGTATTCTTGTGTTCCTAGGGTATATTCCTAGGAGTGGTATAGCTGGACCGTATAGGAGCTCAATTTCTAGTTTTTGGAGGAATCTCCATATCGCTTTCCATAGAGGTTGGACTAGACAGCATTCCCACCAGCAGTGGATAAGAGTTCCTTTCTCTCCACATCCCCGCCAGCACTGATTGTTCTCATTCTTTGTGATGTGCGCCAATCTCTGTGGTGTGAGGTTGTATCTCATCATTGTTTTGATTTGCATCTACCTGATGATCAGTGATGTGGAGCATTTTTTCATGTGCCTTTTGGCCATTTGTATTTTTTTTAATCAAAGTATCTGTTCATTTCTTTTCCCCATTTTTTGATGGGATTAGATGTTTTTTTCTTGTAAAGTTCTGTCAGTGCCCTGTATATTCTGGAAATCAGCCCATTATCTGATGGGTATTGGGTGAATAATTTCTCACACACAGTGGATGGCTCTTGTATCCTGGGCACTATTTATTTTGAGGTGCAGAAGCTTCTCAGCTTAATGTATTCCCATCTGTTCATCTCTGCTTCCACTTGTTTGGAAACAGCAGTTTCCTCTATGAAGATGCTTTTAGTCTCAATGTCATGGAGTGTTTTACCGACGTGTTGTCCTATATACCTTATGGTATCAGGTCTGATATCAATGTCTTTAATTAATATAAATAGAGGCCAGAGCTGTGACACAAGTGGTAGGGCATTTGCCTTGCACATGGCTAATTTAGGATGAACCTAAGTAGGATCCCCTGGTGTCCCATATGGTCCACAAGCCAGAAGCAATTTTCTGAGCACATAGCCAGGAGTAACCCCTGAGTATCACCAGGTGTGGCCCAAAAACCAAAAAATTAATATAAACAATTTATTTAAAATAATTCTATTTAATGTAATATAAAACCACTTCTATTTAGTATAGAAGTGCATCCAGATAAGAATAGAAGAATTCAAACTCTCATTAGTTTTGAATTACATATTAAAATAATCCTAGAGAATACAAAAAGTCCTGTAGAAAAATATATTTGTGTAAAGAGTGCTATACTACAAAATCACTACTCAAAATTCCATGTATTTCCTATATGTAGATAATGAAATACAGCAGAGAGTAGACAGAGTAATTATTGTGGATAGGGTGTTTGTATTGCAAGCGGTTGATCTTGGTTCAACCCTCAGTTTCCTATATAGTTCCCTGTAGGGAGCCAGATCTCCCTCACAGTCTTGGCATAAGCACAGCCATCTTGTAGCCATTTTCTAGCAGGCCTGTCCTTTAATTGAGCTATATATTGTGTACGTGCCAACTGGCCATGAGTTGATACAGATCAAAAGAACCATAAGATCACACTCTTCTGGCTCAGGAAACTCAGACCTATAGATGGAGCATTTGATTGATAATAGGATGTTCCTCAGGAAACTTGTATTAAATTAACAAGCACATGCCAAACCTTTTGAACTGCATGATGACAAATGCTTGCTTGACAAATGTTTGCATTGTCCCCTCCTCCCTTTGTGTAAAAACTATATAAGTCATGGCATTTCAAAAATAAATCGCCATAATCAGAATCCGTGGTGGTCCGCTTTTTCCCACCCATTTCCTTTTCAGGGGCAGACCCTTTCCACGACCACGAATAAACTGAAGCTGCTGGCCGGCACAGTTCCCAAGTCTTCCAGGAGTGATTACAGAGCGAAGTACCCAAAATAATCTCTGGGAACTGTATTTGACCCTCAAAAACAACAAAAGAATGACAAGAGAGCTATTTGTAGAATTTTCATTCTCAATTATATCTCAAATTATAAACTATATCAGAGTCAGAATAAAGGAAAAGTTAAAAGAGCTATAGAAAAATAATTACAAATCTCAACTTTAGGAAATAAAAGGGGACAAGAAAATGGAAACATATCCCCAGCTCATGGATTGGGAATATTATAATAATCAACATGGCAATATCCCCTAAAGCAATGTACATATATGATGCAGTCCATTATATACCCATGACATTTTACAATAATTTTTTAAGAACTCAAGAGATTTATATGAAACAATATACAATATAATAGCTAAAGCAATATTTGAGGAAATATGGAAGTCATCACTTTCTCCAACTTCAAACTTTACTACAAGGCAGTAGTTATTAGAACACATGGTATTGGAATAAAGACAGACTCTCAATGGAATTGAATTGAATATCTTTTTTTTTTATTTTTATTTATTTATTTATTTTTTTTGGTTTTTGGGCCACACCCGGTGACGCTCAGGGGTTACTCCTGGCTATGTGCTCAGAAGTCGCTCCTGGCTTGGGGGACCATATGGGACGCCGGGGGATCGAACCGCGGTCCGTCTCCTAGGCTAGCGCAGGTAAGGCAGGCACCTTACCTCGAGCGCCACCGCCCGGCCCCTGAATTGAATATCTTGAGGCAATCTTTCATACATATGATCTTCAGTAAATGAGCAAAAATGATATGGAAAAAGGAAAGCCTCTTAAAAATGTGATATTGGAAAAACTGGTCAGCCATATTCAAAAATGAAGATATCTTTTTCTAACTCCATGCATAAAAGTCAGATCAAAGTGGATTAAAGACATTGAGACCTGAATCCATCATGAAGATAGAGGAAAATATAAGCATTTATCACATTAATGATAAAGGCAATTTCAAGAATGAAACACCACTTAGAAAACAATCGGAAGCAAAGATAAACAAATGGGACTGCATTTAAACTAAACAGCTTCTGCACCTCAAAGGAAATAGTGATCAGGCTACTAAGATAATCCAAGGTTTGGGAGAGATTATTTACCCATTAATCTGATAAGCAGTTAATGTCAAAAATATATATAAGTCACTGGTAAAACTTTACAAGGATAAAATATACAATTACATAGAAATTTTGGAAGAAATGAAATTTCTTCAAATAAATACAAACAGCCAAAATGTACAGAAAAATATGCTCTGCATAGCTAAAGTTCAGGGAGATTCATATCCAAACAATGACATATCATGTCACAGTGGTCATCTGACACTGACTGGCACACTTAAATATACAATAGCAGCCATTATTGGCATGGGTGTGGGAAGAAAGGTACTCCCATTCTCTGCCTTTTTTGAAAACAATATGGATATTCATTTGAAAATATGGTAATTGAGCTTCCACTTATCCATCAACTCCACTTATTGGCTTACCCCAGTGCCCAAATATAAAATGGAGAAAAGACATTTTGACCCCTATGTTCCTTCTCTCACCATCTAAAATAGCCAAAATCTTGAAACAAAACCAAGTGTCAAAAATAAATAACTAGATAAACTATGGTATATATTTAAAACTGATTATTATGCAGCAATAAGAAGAGAATGGATCATGGAGGGATCTGGAATGTATCACGCAGAGTGAATTTAATGAGATAGAGGGACATCACAGGGTGATTTCTCTCATCTTTGGGATATGATGAAAAGCAATTGTGGAATAATGAATACTTAAAGCAATGGAAATAAATATGAAAGCCATTATTTATTAAGAAATATACGACTTGAGGTGACTAGGAATAAATAGGGCAGGAAGGGGCAACCACTGTTGTGGAGGGAAACATTCCACTGAGAGGAGGAGATAGAGGGTTCTGAAAGGAGGTAAATTATTATCTATAAAACTGTATCAGCAATAGTAGTGTAACCTAAAAAGTGCGAAAACATTTTTAAAAAGCATTGCTTGAACCATAATGATAGTTTAGGTGGTAGGGAGTTTGCTTTGCATGTGGCCAACCCAGGTTTGATCTCTAACATTCCATATGGTGCCCCAGCACTGCTAGGAGTAATTTCTGAGCACAGAGTGAGGAGCAACCACTGTGTTTGTGGCCCCAACTCAATCCCCCGAAAGTATCACTCCTGGTAGACTGGTGGGCGGGAAGCAAATAAATGAGATGGGGGCATTGTTAGAGGGCAGTAAATCTGGGTGAAGGGATCGGTGTTGAAACATTGTTAGCCTGAAACCAAATCATGAATAACTTGGTAATTTCATGATTACCAAAAAAGGAAGAACTAGTGTAGAGAAAACAAAAAATATGATTTCAAGAGTTTTGCAGCTTGTGACTGGAACAAAAATGCTGTGAGTAGGGCCTTTGCCTTCCAAGTAGCCAATGCTGGTTCAATTCCCAGTATTCTGGCAGCCCAGAGCCACGTGCGAGTAATTCTGATGTACAGAGTAACTCCTAAGCACAGACTGCTGTGGGTCATAAATGTCAAGAAAAGATATGTAGCTATTTATGAGGCAAAGCCATAGTTTTCTCATAAGCAAATTAGTTAACTCTATGCTGTTACTATTAACGTAAACATCTAAAGTCAGCAGGTAATACAACTTATGTATTTTAAAAAGTCAAATTAAATGAAGTAATATTTACAAACCAGTCTAGTGAATAGAAAACTTTGAATGGAGTCCTTCAGTTCATATTTAGAAGAAGAAAGGGTATGGCAAACCCTTTGTTTAAACAAACCCTTTTCTGGATTATCTGAGACTCAAAGTAAAAATGATTCTTGTATGGAATGGAAGGAGATGGTTTGATCATTTGGATATAAATATTATGTGAAAACCAAGGAGATAGACTACAAAATGACAATGAATTAGGAGGCATAAATCTTCATCTTTGCATGTTCAACCATTCCCAAGCTATGTGAAAATGTATCATACGTTCTCATATGTGATCATGAATGCCATTTATTAATTGGATCTGATCATTAATTGCTATTATCATGCTATTTTGTTATTTTTTGCTTCAACATATTTTAACTGTTTTATTTGCAAAGTGAAAGAAATTGTGGCCATCTTAATCTTGTGATGAATTTGGTGTCTGCCAAATACGCAGATGTTCCCTACGCAACAGAACATATAATAGTCAGATCATATTGTACGAGATTATGAAGTTTTACTCGGACTTTGTCAAAATATCCTCAATAAATCTTTGACATAAAGTTCTTTTTCTTTTATTTATGAGATTTAGAATATTTTTTCTATTAAATTCAATGATAATTAAAAACAAAAAAGAGGTAGTTTTCAATAATATTGGTACATTACATTTGACAATGAGACAACACATATGAGCCACTGTGACAACATAATTATAACCTTTTATGTGATCACTGACATTTATTAGTGCTTTCAGGTCTAATGACATGATTTAATCCATTTTATTTGACTTTTGTGCAAAGAGCTGAAAAGATGTCTGACAGAATAATCTCATTCATTTGTGGAATATAAGGACAACAAGAGCAAGTATGTAATAATACACAGGGGCAATAGAGACAAAGATCAGGAGGTTCAGCCCTGTGTGGAAAGCTCACCACAAAGAGTGGTGACTGCAGTTAGTAGAGAGGGTCTATTAGGACAATGATAGTTGGAACTGATCACTTTAGAAAGAAACTTGGTGCTGAAAGTGGAGAAACTAATATGCATGACACGCCTCATTAACACTAGTGCAAACCACAGTGTCAAAAAGCAAAGGGAGAGAAAGAGAGAGAGATTTGTGAGAGAGAAGCAAATTGTTTCACATAGAGATAGGTGGGGTTGGGGTGGGAGATGGTAGGCAAACTGGAGACATCAGTAATGGGAAGAGTGCACTGGTGAAGAATGGTGTACATTGTATGACAGAAAACCAACAGTCAACAATTTTGTAACCATGGTGCTTAAAGAACAAAATTTTAAAAAATGACTGAGCATCACAAGGAGTAATTCCTTTGCATAGAACAATAAGTCATAGAAACAGTCAATTAAGGAAAACTGCTCCTTTCCCCCATCAATTAGTTTATAACTTAAAGATAAATCCAAGGGGCCAGAGCAATAGCATAGTGGTAAAGCGTTTGCCTTGCACACAGCCAACACAGGACGGACCTTGGTTGGAATCCAGGCATCCTGTATGGTCCCAGGGGCCTGCCAGGAGTGACTTCTGAGCACAGAGCCTGATGTGACCCCAAAACAAGCAAACAAAAAATAAATAAAATAAATCCAAACATGCAGCTCTCAGACTTTATGCTTTCCAACAGATCCTGTGTTGTAACTCATTTAAGATGTAACTATATGCATTTACTTGATTAATAAATACAAATAAAATAAATATCTTCTAGGAATTGGAGACTTAGCTAACAGATAAAGTTGAGTTCATTTACCATAAACACAATGGGAGACTAAATTCAGTTTTCATTTCTTTGTCTGAAGAAAAAGCCGGTTTTCCTACTTCCATCTCATCATACATGAGTAGATTTTGTCTGTGAAATATTACATAGCCTTAAGAAATGATTCAATCATGCAACTCACTGCAACATGGATATAACTGGAAGATATTATGTTAAATGAAGTAAGCTAGAATAAGAATAAATGAATTATAATGACACTTATATGTGGTATTTATAATAACTGCATGAAGCAATATAGTGGTTTAAATGTAGGTTGTGTAAAATACTCTTAGTCCCAGAATATAGTGAGGAAAAGGAAAAATATCAAGTACAGGAGAAATAGAGATGTACAATGATGGGGTACAGGGGCCAAGGTGGTAGGTATTAAGAAAGGACAAAACTAAATATCCAAGTCAGAGTCAAAAATAGTAAAATTGTGAGATCTTTAATACCCAAACTTAAAAAGATAGCTGCTATGATGGCAGGTAGGGTTGGGGGTGAAGGGTGGTGGTATAGGGTAGACTCTGGGAACATTGGTGGAGGGAGATTGATACTTGTGGGATTGGTGCTAAAATATTGTATGTCTAAACTTATCTACAGATAACTTTGTAAATTACAATTCGTTAAATAAAAAATTAAAAATATTGATGATCAGTGGCCAGAGCGATAGCACATCAGGTAGGGATTTTGCCTTGCATGTGGCTGACCTGAGTTCTATCCCTGGCATCCTATATGGTCCTCCAAGCTTGCCAAGAGCGATTTTTTGAGAGCAGAGTCAGGAGTAACTCCTGAGTGCTGCTGAGGATGGCCCAAAACAAAAAAAATATTGATGATCAAGTATATTATACATGGTATGATAAAATCCATAAATCATTTTATTTCATATTGTTTGATTATATGTTTATTGTTTTTAGGAAACTATAACTTTATAACTTAAAATGAAACTGAGTCCTCTAGTATTGTCATTTTGTTTGATATCTTATTGAATGTTCATTACTGAAATTTATGAATTTTCAGAAAATTCATAAACTGACTTTAGTCAACACATTTAAAGGAAGTGACAGTGTTACGTAACCTGCTGAATTGAGATTATGACCATGTGATGAATATGCTAATTTTTTTCATTTGGAAAAAATCTAAACTAGATCTGACAATATGAAATGCTGGAGATTGAACTTAGATTAATTGCATGCAAGGCTTTGCTTAGTTACTTTATTTAATCTAGATGTTCTCCTGGTGAGGTGGTGAAAAATGGCAGAGTTGACCCTGTGTGTCAAATTCCCCAAATCCTGGGTCTCTACTCCTGGGGAAGAAGCGAATGCCCATTACAAATCGAAACATCAAGCTCCTAGGGAATTAGCTAGAAAAAAAACATGGAGACTGGATGGCCTTAAGCAACAGAAGCAGTGCTGGAAACAGCTACGCAGTGGTGTTCCCACAGACAGGAGTCTGGCAGTGTGTGTTGTGACAAAGTCCTGACTTTATCCAGTGGCTGTGCTGGGAATTATGGAGCATGGTGCAAGCTTATCTACATGACCAAGCTTATATAGTCTATGTCACAATGGCAATGAGTCTTGGGAAAAGTGTCCTGTTACAAGGAGGCTATGAAGGAGTGGCACCCTGACCTGGTCCTGTGGTGGCAGGACTTGGTGCTGTGGGTATGGCTCAGACCTATCAGTGCATCCAGCTCCCAGGACATGAACATTAGTGTTGTGTGTGAATAGGGGCAAGGCAAAACATGGCAGGAGGGTCCTTCGATTTGGCCACACAGGTAGCAGCGATGTGGCTATAAGACGCCAGCTATGTGACACCCAACGGTGGTATTGAGGCTGGGAAGCTGTGTTGCCATTGCCAGGAGAATGCCAGGGAGTGGCTCACTGACTTGGTCTCAAGGCAGCAGAACTCAGAACTGTGGGTGTGAGTGTAGACCTATTTGCTCGCCAGGCTCACAGGACTCAGACATTAGCACTGAGGAGAGATCGGGAGCAAAGCTAAGTGTGGTGAGAGGGTCCATATTTTTTCCATATTGGTAGCAGTGGCACTTCTGCGAGATACTAGCTATGAGAGATGGCTATCAGTAACAGTGGGGCCAGGGAAACACTCCGCTAGTGGAAAACATTTTGTCCACTTAGATCACCCCTTCAGCTTGCATCTCTAAAGTTATTGTTCCCAGAGAAAAGACTGGCCTTGAGACATGTAAGACCAGCAGCTGCTGTGATGGTAGGTTGCTTTTGAAATCAAAAGGGTCATTGACAACTCAGGCTAGTGCATCAAGAGAAGATCATGACCACTCTGTTTGTTTCATATATGTGCCGTAGGTATCTTCTAGGCAAGAAATCCCACCACAACACATAAAAAACACCACAACACTACAAATGTCACAACAGAAAGAACGAAGAACCAAACCAAACTTGAATGAAAATGGTAGCATTCAGTACTCAACTAACATCAGCAGCACACATAGCTTCTGTGATAACTTTAGAGAGAAAATGTGGAGGTTGTTCAAAGAAATCAATGAGACAATGGTCATCATGAATAACCAAGAAGACAAAAGAGCTTCTGAGAGTAGAAATGAGAACAACTCAAACAGAAATAACAGGTCTGAAAAACTTGGTACGTCAAATGAAAAACTGAATGGAAGCCTCATCATTAGAATAACAGTTTCTGGGGCCGGAGAGATAGCATGGAGGTAAGGCGTTTGCCTTTCATGCAGGAGGTCATCAGTTCGAATCCCGGCGCCCCATATGGTCCCCCGTGCCTGCCAGGAGCAATTTCTGAGACTGGAGCCAGGAATAACTCCTGAGCACTGCCGGGTGTGACCCAAAAACCACAAAAAAAAAAAAAAAAAAAGAATAACAGCTTCTGAGGACAGAAACAGTGAGCTGGAAGATGATGCCTAACACCTCCAAGGAACTGAAGAAGCTGGAAAAGAGCCTTAAAATAAATGAACAGAAGAAGGCAAAAAATCCCCAGAATAAGTAAACTGATAACAGTAGAACTCTGAAATAAATTCAACAGGAAGAACCTAAGAATCATTGTGATTTTAGAGAGGCTGTAAGAAAAACCCCATGAAGAAGCAACAGTAAAAGACATAATTGCTGAGAAGTTCTCAGAGGTAAAGAGTGGGTGCAACTACATCCAGAACATCCAAAGAGTACCAGATAAATTTGCTTATACATAGTTGGATACGGAGAATAGGATAATAAGTAAAATGGGTCACATGGACAAGGATAGATACAGAATAATCTCACTTATTTGTGGGACATCAGAAAGTAAAAGATAGTGTGATAATAATTTCCAGAGACAATAGAGATGAAGGCTAGGAGGACAAGTTCATGGTTAGAAGCTTACTAGAGAGTGCACTTAGCGGGGCCGGAGAGATAGCATGGAGGTAAGGTGTTTGCCTTTCATGCAGGAGGTCATCGGTTCGAATCCCGGTGCCCCATATGGTCCCCTGTGCCTGCCAGGAGCAATTTCTGAGCCTGGAGTCAGGAATAACCCCTGAGCACTGCCGGGTGTGACCCAAAAACCAAAAAAAAAAAAAAAAAAAAGAGAGAGAGAGTGCAGTTAGCATAGTGAGGGTCCAATATTTTAATGATAGTTGGAACTGATTACTTTGAACAAGAATTGAGGTGCTAAAAGGAATAAAGTGATTTGCATTGTATCTCTGCATTAACAATAGTGCAAATAATAGTGTTATATTAAAAAAGAAACAAAAGAGAGAGAAAGAGGAGAAGGAGGGAAAAAAAGGAGAGAGAGGAGAGAGAAAACAGTGGGGAGAGAGGGAGGTTATATATCTTCCCTTGAGGTAGGTGGGGATGGAAGTGGTTGGTAGAAAAACTCTAGACATTGGTGGCAGGAAATGTACACTGGTGAAGGGTGGTGTGCATTGTATGACTTAAAGTCAAGTATCAACAATTTTGTAAACATGGTGCTTAAAGTAAATAGTAAATAAATTATATATGAAATATTACATTATACTGTATATTTATTGAAGCCAATTTGTTTTCACAAATGAAGGACTTACTAAACTTAAAACGACAAAAGCACCATCAATATATTTACATTGGTAATTGTTCATGGGTGAAAGTGTTCAGTTTTAAATTAGACTGGCGTATTGAACAGAGCACCAAAACACACTATAGCCATTGGAACCATAAGCTTTAATTATATGAAGCTCAGATTGGGAATATTTAGACTTCTTTCTTACAAACAAAAGTCACAGGGGCCGGAGAGATAGCATGGAGGCAAGGCATTTGCCTTGCATGCAGAAGGTCAGTGGTTCGAATCCCGGCATCCCATAGGGTCCCCTGAGCCTGCTAGGAGTGATTTCTGAGCATAGAGCCAGGAGTAACCCCTGAGGGCTGCCACGTGTGACCCAAAAACAAAAACAAAAACAAAAAAGAAACAAAAGTCACAATTTGGAAGAGGTCAACAGAGTCTAATGAGTATAAATCATGCTTTATATTATGGAAACAGTACTTATGAATTATAAGCCTTGAAGTATATCAGAATTCTCAACTCAGCCTTGCTAATCAGTGTGGCTTAGTTTGAAGAAAAATTAATCAAAATTATCTTGGGCAACTGTTACTATAATTATCTTCAATAATTTGAAACTAAATACATAAATCCAACATAATTCTTGTCTCTGGTCATGGATCATATTTGAATTTGTGGGAACCTGTTTTCATGCAATTATTGGCATCGTAGCTGAGCCACTTACCACCCTTGATACCTTACCGCAAACCTGGACTTGGATTTTGATGTACTATGCTATAATTCAATTTATTAAATCATACTATTGCCAATGTTTAATTTTTTGATCAGTAGTAAATGCTATCAAGTACCAAAATGCTAATATTTGGATAAATATAATTCTTTTTTTAATTTACTTTTGGATTTCCTCTGAATATCCATAATTTTGAATACTAAAAATGACTAATTTTCTAGTGTCCTAAGTTAAAATAATAGTCTCTACAGAATATGAAACCAATTAAATTGATTCACTATTGAAGAATATTGTGAATATTCAAAAATTACTCCTATTGATGATGATGCACAATATTAATTCAGTTAATACCATTAGTAGAGCTATAAAGTTAATATGATTAAGATTTCAAATTTTATGTTTTGTATACTTTTTATGATAATAAAATAAATAATGTTTTTCATACAAAACAAATGGAACTAAAAATAACTTTTGAAACTGATGCTTAGTTAAGAGGTCAAAAGATGTAGATCTGGGCTGAATAAGTCATGACATTTTTCTATACATGGATGTACATGGAATCTATTATGCTGAGTGAAATAAGCCAGAGGGAGAGAGATAGACACAGAATAGTCTCTCTCACCTTTTATTTAGAAAAATAAAAGACATTCTTGCAATAATTCTCAGAGGTGAAAGAGAGGAGGGCTGGAAGGTCAGTTCACGACATGAAGCTCACCACAAAGAGTGGCGAGTACAGTTAGAGAAATAACTACACCAAGAACCATCATAACAATATGAATGAATGAGGGAAGTAGAAAGCCTGTCTAAAGTATAGGTGGGGGTGGGGTGGGGAGGAGGGATATCTGGGAATTGGTGATGGGAACGTTGCACTGGTGAAGGGAGGTGTTCTTTACATGACTGAAACCCAACTACAATCATGTTTGTAATCAAGGTGTTTAAATAAAGATATTAATAAATAAAAAAAGATGTGGGCTGAAGTGATAGCACAGAGGAAAGGCATTTGGCTTGCATGTAGCCAACACAGGACAGATCCCAGTTCAAATCCAAACATCCCATATAGTCCCCAAGCCTGCCAGGAGCCACTTCAGAGCATAGAGCCAGGAGTAACCCCTTAGTGCCACGTAGTGTGATCCAAAAAACAAAAAAAAGTAGATCTTGGAACATTCAGGTTGGCAGGTTGGCAGAATGAGAACTGAAGAAAAATCTTGTAAACTAAAACAATAGAGATATTCTTTAACAGCAATAAGAAGAAAACTAAGAGACACAGATAACAGATTTCATGAAATAAAACATGATGAATTATGAGAACATGATGAAAAATGTAATATGGGTTGGAGGGCAGTGAATTTACAATATAATGATTGTAAATCCATGGCCATATGCCAAGAAAAGTGTCATTAATGGGAGGAAATCATCATAGCATTTTCCAAATAAAACAGTAACAAACTGGCAAATGAAGTGTATGAAGAGAAGGGGTCAGCTGATAAAGTAGTTTAGAGTTGCACTACAAGACTGATGAAATACTTCAGTGTTTTTTAATAAACTTTCAATTTCCAGAAATAATGGAGGTTATCTGCTCTTTAGTGAGGTAAGACTTTACTAATACCTCTTTTTTATAGTATATCTATTCTCATTAACTATCTTGTTATATAGAAACAACTCATGGTCTGACAATCAATGTGATCTTTCACAATATTACAATAATTTATGTAATGTGAAAAATACAGAGAAAATGTAATTGTAAATGTGCATTATACATAGAAATAGTTAAATAATTAAGCGATAGAAATCAAAGTCTTAGATCATACAGCAGAATACTTAATTCAGCTACCAATAGCTAGGGAAGGATCAGGGGAGGGAGGGAAAAGCGGGAGGCCATGACTTTGCTGTATTTATTGTAATTTTATTACACAGAATCCAACCACATACTATAGGTTACCAATGTGTAACAATAACAAAGTTAACAATATATTATGCAACTGGTATTTATTCAATTCTTTATGTTTGTTGAAAATTGTACTATGTACAAGCACATAACCTGTTCTACTTTTTTAAGACTTTAAGTTTCTCCAGGGAAGTACTACTATTTTCCCCATTTTCAAAAGCAAACTATAGGTTTCAGTTTCCTCAAGCTCAGGGAAATAACTCAAAGCAAATAAGAGCAAGAATAGCATAAAAAAATTTATGGTTGGGTCACCCATTATCTCCTTTATAGCACTTCAATCTGCAAGTTGCTCTTTTGCCAATTTTCAGCCTCTTCAGGTTTGCCCAGGTAGTCATTTGCACTTCATTTTAAGGGCTTATTTTTCCCGTTGCTTGAAGAAAAAGACCATATGAGCACACAAAGTCATTTGGCTCAAAATCTAAATTTATGAAGGGAAGTTTTTTGTAAGTTGTCCTTAAGACAGACAGCAACTCTTGATCCAATCTGTATAACTTTGAGTTCAGGAAACATTGGAAGAGAAATTAACATTCTTATTCTGTATTTAATTATGAACTAGTATTGTCTTATATATTTGCCACAATAGCCCTCTGAAATCAAGGAGCTCTAGTCATGAGAAACTTATATACTTATATACTGAAAATCACACAGTCTGTTGAAATTTCATATTCAGTCACTCTGGTTCCAAATTTTCTGCTCTTTCTACTGTACTTACTATGCTTTCCTATTGAGATAAATTAAACCTACCATGAGGCTCCCCAAAATTCTTTGATAAAATAAGCAATACCTGCAAGACTGTGGTGTGGGTAATAATAATGCAAAGCCTCACCTACAATCTGCATAAACCTAAAAAAGGTACTACCTGACAGTTTGGAGGTACACTTCTTGCTCCTACATAATATTCTATTCTTCGAATATATATTTCATCCTCTATGTTGAGAGTCTGCCGAAGACTTAGTTTAGACATCAATTTTCAGTATCCCCAAAGTGAATATTGTAACAATTGCCAACTAAGGACACAGTCTAGGGTTGTTGATAGGCTCTTTTTTTAAAGATTCTCGTTGACGTTTTCCTTCTGATCCCATATGCTAATTTGTGTTTATGCATTCACTGATATGATCATTTCATTATGGTATACCACAAGCTCAGAAAAGCTCAGTGAAGGCAAGGTCAGGGCCTATTTTCTAATTCTTTTAATCACCAAGAACATTGCTATAGGAGCATGTGTTGAAAGAACGAGTGTCAGTTCTACCTACTATTTATCTGACCCTAAAGAAAATAGGTAGAAATCCTATGTGTCTTACATAAGTGGATCTACAGTTTTTGTTGTTGTTTTGTTTTTTGGTTGTTTCTGGGTCACACCCGGCAGCGCTTAGGGGTTTCTCCTGGCAGGCTCGGGGGATGATATGAGATGCCAGGATTCGAACCACAGTCCTTCTGCATGCAAAGCAAATGCCTTACCTCCATGCTATCTCTCCGGCCCCTGGATCTACAGTTTTTGAAGCCTCTCTAAACATGTTTCCTTGACAGGGGGATAAATACTTGAAAAGTGCTACTGGACTCTGGAGGGTTTGAATACACCCAAAGGAGAAAACAAAGTCAGCTTACCTCTTTCTGGTGGTATTTGATTGCTACCTTCAGTTTCGCCAGGTCATGGTATTTTTGGGGGTCCAGTTCTTCACTGTGGTCGTCTCTATGGTTGAGGATGATCTCTAGCTCCCGGGAGCTCCGTGCTTGGTCGAGCAGGTCTTTGGCAAATAATTTGCACTGTTGGGAGAGCTCCTCATACTCAGTCTTGAACTCATTTTCCACTTTGCTTAGCTCCTTCAGCTCCCAGCCGAGGCGGAAAGCAGTTAGGATGGGATCCTCGCTGGACAAGGCAATGAGTGAAGGGCTGGCCAGCGCCTTATAAATGTTCAATCTGGAGCGGGAATGACGCAAGCTGTCTACTTCTGAGCTGGACACACACTCCACACAGTTACAGCGGATCTGGTGGGGCCTGGGGATACTGACTCGCTTTTGAACAAGCAATTTGATGATTTCATAGTTGTTGGTGTGTGCCGCCAGCATGATGGGTGTGATGTCTGGCGTGAATTCAGAGAACTGGGTGTCCATCATTAAAGTGGGGACCTAGGTACAAGCACAAACAAATAGAGGAGGAACGCATTAAAGCTTGGTGAAGAAAGGGACAAATGGCACCAAAGATTAGTGGTTGGAAATTTGAAGTCACCATTACTTATATTTATATATTTTTGGGTGAATTGCTTATTATATATCAAATATATAGTACTTTTTATGTTTACTCATTTACTCCACACAATGATTTTATATTATTCTCCATAATTGAACAATTAAATTAACAATTCACTTATTTTATATAAAACAAATACTATTTAGATAAATAACAGTTGATATAGAAATCATTAATTTACATAAAATAAATTCTAGTTGAGAAAGTTAAAGAACATACCTAAGATTATATAGTTTTCACTACTGTGTTTCCCCGAAAATAATATATCCTCCAAAAATAAGGCCTACTTACAGATAGATTTCTTTCTGGGTGAAACATAAGACATCCCTCAAAGATAAGGACTCTTTAGGCTTTGTCTAGAAGTATAAATTAATTTATTATAAACTGGTTGCTAGGATCTCCCCACTGGCATCTGTAGGACTCGCAGTTTTTCTGGTTTGTGTTGACAACTACTGTACTACCTACCATAACATATACAGGTAGTGCATTTCCTTTATTTTTATTTAACAATAAATGTGTAACATTCTTCAAGGAAAAATAAGACATCCCTGAAAATGAGACCCAGCGCATCTTATAACACACTAGCATATAATACATTGTCTTATTTTGGGGGAAACATGGTAGTAGAGACAAATTTAAAACCCAAGAAATGGAACCTAAGGCTTGGTTTTTAAATTATGCAACCATATTATACCCAATTTATCTGGGACACAATAGGGAATAGAGAGTAACAAAGGACACTTTTCCTGATATGTTGAAACCTAGTTGGATAGAACACATTTGCAGACTCATATAAACTTGGCAAGTAGGATTACATAGTGGCATGTAGTGAGATCCAAATGAGCAATATATACTGTAGAGATATTTTGAAAGGTTAAATTGAATTTGTAATATGAAATAACATGCTACCAAATCAAGTTCTGTTTTCAAAAGAGAAAAGTGTTTTCAAGTGATAATATTGACTTTATAAATATATAGGACTTCTGAAAAAAAAAATAACACAAAGCTAGTGCTCCTAGAAATTTAGAAAAAAATAACTTGTGAACCCCAGAAAGATTGAAAATTTACTACCTGAAAAATACTATTGATTCAATCTTTTCTGAATGGGGAAATGTTGCCAGTAACAAAAAAGCATTTGATAAAACTGTTGTGCTCATGGTATTAAGCTTGGCTGTATAGAGCAACAATAAGTGAAATGTATGAGGTTATTTGGATATTGGAAGACATCTTTGGTAAACAAAACTTTAATGTTTTCTTTTTTTACTTTAAGCTGCATCTGTTTGGATCCAGTAATTTCTCAATCAACTAAGGAAACTGAGGCACCTTTCTGAAGCTAGCATACTAGAAACTAGAGCTATAGAATGATCAGATCAGAGTACAATTGAGGATTCAAGTTGTAGGAAGGAACCCAAAGATTGTGAAATATTAATATTAACATATGCAATAAACATTTCCAAAGAAACAGTTAAACTAGACTTAAGATAATATGTAGTTTCAAATACTTATTTTAACTGGGAAGAGAAGAAAATGGTCAAATAAAATTCTCATTGACAAGACAAACATAATAAAATCAAGTTTTTGCTATTAAATTTTGTATTAAAACATTGTATTTCTGGGGAAAAGCAATAGTTTAGTGGGTAGGGTTGCAAATCAGTTTTTTTGGGGGGCTGACTGATGGAGGGATGGAGGATGAGGTCTTTCTCCTCCAGCTCGGACCACGCGCCTGCCACCCTGTTCAGCCGGCGGTTCTGAGGTGAATGCGGTGGGTATAAAGCTAACAGGCAGCCAGGCTTCTGAAGATATTAGCTTTATTCTGTGGATAAGGCTGAAGCCAAACGCCCCAGAATCAGCCCCAGAAAAAAGCCCCTGCCTTCCACAGACCCTTACTTTTATACATCCGAATCAGGTACCACCCTAGGGTCAGAGCAGAATGCCAGGTCACACCCTAGGGTAGGGCACAATCACTGATCAGGGTAGTATCAGTGACATAATAATCCCATGGAAATGTTTCCATACACAACAGGTAGGGTGCTTGCCTTGCTTGTAGCTGACCTGAAGTTTGATCTCAGGCATATTAAAAGCTTCCAAGGTCTCTCAGGAGTGTTCCCTGAGCTCTGTGGCAGGAGTAAAACTTGAGCACTGCAGGGTGTAGCCCAAGATACACACACACACACGCACACACACACACAACACACAATAGGGTTGCTAGAAAATGACAAAGATATATGCTTATCTTCTTTTATAAATTCTTGTTTGTTTCTTTCCCATCTGTAATGAATTGTTCTGAAGAGGGGAGTGGCTAAGGAACAGAATATGGGAGAAAGGTGGAGGAACAGAAGGAAATTGTGTTAGGAACAAATTGGTTTCCTTCACAAAGTGGTAACAAAGGCCTCTGAAAATTTGAGAACTAGTTACATAATTAACCATCCAATGGGCTAACAAATAAATATGTTTGAGTGGGCCAGTAATGCAGATACAACAATCTACAGCAATTCTATAGTTTAAAGAGTTGATCAATGAGCAAGGTATCACAGCCTGGTCAAGAGGAAAGGAGTTCCAGCTTGCCCTTTTTCAGTGGACAAGAACATTTGTCATTCTGCCATTAGCTAGAGGGAGGAGATGCTGGAAGGTTGGTGGCTAGCCTGCTACACAGAATTTCCTGAAAAGTGTGTAATAAAGCACTTTTTTCTCTTAAGTCTATGGTGTTCTTCTTGTCCTCTTTCTCCCTCCCATAGTCTATTTCTCTTCCCTCTCTCACTTTCCTTCGATGCCGATGCTGCCATACCTAAAGCACACAACAGTGCATGTAAGTGTTTCCTTATTTAGCTTTTTGAGCACTTGATATCCAAAAGAAAATTTTCAAAAGGAAGTTGGCCTCCAGTGACTAATCAGGCTACTATTCTTCTCCTGTAAGCCTCCTCAAAAAACAGGTATGCACATATATGTCACACTTTATTCTCTGTGTAGCCATCATCTATGGGTCTCTTTATTTATTTATTTATTTATTTATTTATTTATTTATTTATTTATTTATTTAGGGTTTTTTGGGGGGTCACACCCAGCAGTGCTCAGGGGTTACTCCTGGCTCTACGCTCAGAAATCGCCCCTGGGAAGCACAGGGGACCATATGGGATGCCAGGATTCGAACCACTGTCCTTCTGCATGAAAGGCAAACACTTTACCTCCATGCCATCTCTCTGGCCCTGGGTCTCTTTATTTTTATGCTAGTCAAAGGTCACTACATGTCCAAGCTTCTACAACTTAATCCTATTTCATGTATATTTTCTGTTTTTTTTTTTTCAACCACACCCAGCAATGCTCATAGGTTACTCCTGGCTCTATATCCAGGAAATACTCCTGGTGGTGCTCAGGGGAACCATATGCTATGTATGGGTTTAAAAACAGGTTGAATGTGTAATAGGCAAGCACTTTACCCCTTGTACTATCTCTCCAGCTTCTACTTCTGCTTATGATTAAACTTTATGTTGTGGAAAATTCATTACATACAAAATCTTTTCTGATGTTCTCTTATATTGTCTTTATTTCATTTATGTATTTCTTGCCCTCTCAATAAGGTTGAAAGTTCCTTAAAAGTAGAGTTGCCTTAGCTTTTTCTTGGTTTCTTCATAGCATGTAACATACTGCTAGAAAAACAGCAGACACTTTGCAAAAAAAAAAGTGAATTTTCCAATTCTTGAAATTTTTTATTTTGGATGCCAGAAGTAAATCTTGGATCTTGTACATGCAAGGCAAGTTCTTCACCACTGACTTTAAGCCTTAGCTCTTAGCTGACATATTATTAAATGAGTGTTTGATTCTGTTATAAATATGAATCTCATAGTTTTATATAATGTGAATTATTTTATTTCAATATTTCTTTTTGATGTCTGACTAAGGAAAAGCAAGTGCCAAGAATAATTAGAAGACAGACCCTAAAAGATTATAATAGAGTCACAAAAACTTAGCACAGACTACTTGCCAGTAATTTTCATAATTCTATTGTTTCAAAAAGATTCAGAGTACTCAAAATCATAGAATGATTACTGTTTCACACTATGCTTCTTTCTTTCATTCCCCCTTGTTAAACAGTAACAGTGAAGAAAGACAAATTCTATAATGAAGGTCTCCAAGTATTTAATAACAATTAGGATATTGTAATGTGGCCTATGATAAGGTGGAGATGGTAATGCCAGCATGGAATTTAGTGGTATAGAATATATATTGCATATATGAGGCCCTGGATTGAATCCAAGGGCCTACCATTGACTCTGAACCCTGGTACTGCAAAAATGTCAACACTTACCCCCTATCACTACAGCAATAAGAATGACAATGATAACAAAAACTTGAAAAGATACAATTTTCATGAGTGAATGGTGAAGTGTACAGCACGGATATCATCGAAGAGGGCATCTGTAAGGTGGGAAACTGAAACCCGACCCTCCATTCCTCCTGTGTAATCTTACCTGCTAGTAGATCCTCCCATTTCTGGAAGGGGTCTTGGAAAGATTAGAAAAGGCTTTGACCGGAAGGGCAGAGGAATTTGCCTGGATACAAGATGGAGGAGGAAGCACGAGAAGGAGATGGCTGAGGAACAAGGTACTATGCAGGGCTGAATAGGAATCCAGCATAAATGGTTATGATAGACCACACATGTTGGCTATGGCGCGAATAAAGCTGCTATTTCCTGAAGCCTGCCTGTGAGTAAGTTTTCTATCCGCCGCTCTTCTGAATCCAGATACCCGCTGGTGCATCCATGTGGCCTGGGACGGCAGAGAAAAGCCCCTCCATTCATCCCATCACCACCTACCTCCATCCAAGCCCATCCAAAGGGCCTTTTTATTATTTAATTCAACAGGAAACAACTCTTTAAAATAATTTTTTTTGGTTTTTGGGTCACACCTGGCAGTGCTCAGGGGTTACTCCTGGTTCTATGCTCAAAAATTGCTCTTGGCAGGCTCATGGGACCATATGGGATGCCGGGATTCGAACCAATGACCTTTGGCATGAAAGGCAAATGCCTTAACTCTATGCTATCTCTCCAGCCCCCTAAAATAAATTTGTATTGACTTACTGTGATATATATTACAAAGTTGTTCATATCTTGTTATGCCAAAGAAGTACAAAATACACATTTTAGTGTAGACCATCTTAAAGTCTAAAATGTTGTTTGAGTTGGGGCCAGAAAGTACAGCAATTATATCACTGGTCTTTCACGTGCTACTCTGGTTCATGTTTTGGCACCGCAAAATGATCCTGAGACCACCAGGCATGATCCCTGAGAGTAGAGCCAGAAGGAAGCCCTAAGCACTGATGAGTGTGGGCCAAAAACAAAACAAACAGAAGTTGTTTTATTTTAAAAAAATGAATGACAGTGCATGGAACAAGCCAAATGTCTCTCAAAGAGGCAGGCTGTCAGGGGGGTATTTTATCAAACCTGGGAAAACTGTTGGAGAGTAGTTGACACTGGTGGGGTGACTGGAACATTTTATGCCCAAAATTCAACTATGAATAACTTTGTAAGTCACAGTCCTTGCTATAAAACAAAATTAGACAGATGCAAATTGGATTTGATTGAGATGGTTTGTGACCTTTAAACTAACAAATTCTGAAGGTATGTTTTGTCTAAGAGAAGAAACATTAAAAAATATAAAATATATAAAGCACTTCTAGTAGATTAAGATTGGTAAGTAGGAGGCAAATATGGCAGGGGACATTGATGGAGAGAAGTAGATACTGGCCAAATTATGGATGTTGAAACATTGTATACCTAAAACCCAATCATGAATAACATTGAATTTTCATGGGAATAAATTTAAAAATAATAAAATAAAACAAATATATCTAGAAAAGAAGTTACTTTGTTTCTAAATATTTTGCCAACCTGAAAGCAATCAATAGTCTTTATTCAACGAAACAATACAGGAGGAATAGAATTGACAGGAGAACTTCATTTTCAGACTGCACTCATTAGTATGCCCCATAGATGATAAAGACATTGTAAAGTTTGTGTTAGAAGAACTTTGAAAATAATAAACAATGATCATAATAAATGTTTCCTTAGTCCATGTGGCAACTCTCTTGCCCAATGAATAAACATTTTGCTTCTGCTCAACGTGCTCTCTGGTGTTATGCCCATATATTTCTCCCTACTGCCAAGATTGGTTTTGAAACCAGGCGGCTACATTTTCTTTCTCACTATCAATACATTCAAACTACTTAAAACTTTCTTACTTCGGGGCCGGGTAGGTGGCGCTAGAGGTAAGGTGTCTGCCTTGCAAGCGCTAGCCAAGGAAAGACTGCGGTTCGATCCCCCAGTGTCCCATATGGTCCCCCCAAGCCAGGGGCGATTTCTGAGCACATAGCCAGGAGTAACCCCTGAGCGTCAAACGGGTGTGGCCCAAAAACCAAAAAAAAAAAAAACAAAACAAAAAAAAAACCTTTCTTACTTCTGTCTCTGCTAGGGAACTCTTTATTAAGGGTTTTATTTCCTGGTACTGATATGGAACAAAGCATTTAAAATATTTCCTTTTTGTTGATATATCCTTATGGCAGGGCACTTATAACTATGTTTGGTTTAGTGTCCAATACATACCCATTCTCAGAATTATATACTATAAAGTTAATCTAGACAGTCGCCTAGATTAAAGCTCATAATGCCTCATTTAAAGATGCCATCATGGTGTTCATGTCAGGTACACTTTTGAAAATAAAGCTAATTTAAGCCAGTGTAGCATGGAGCCCTGGTTAATTTGAAAGGAGTTGGTCCTCTTTTGATAAAGTGAAGTGCAAGTTTTCAAGAGTGGCACAAATTTAGGAAAAAATAATGGTTGGGAAAAGAGTAGGCGAGAATAAAGGAATAAGTCAAATAATATTGCTTCGATGCAATATTCAGTGTTGACAAGAAGGGTGCTGACAAGTCATTTATGATAGTAGTTTATAGGTTTCATCTAATAAAGTCTA